>NC_068426.1:41402276-41702276 GCF_023373465.1 Oncorhynchus keta
CACCTGGGATGTTACCATAACAGAGGTCCAGACAGGCTTCATTTCAGGTAGGACATGTAACATATTGCTGATATGTTGGTTAAAGTTCTCTGTCGTTAGCTTTACTGCTTCGGGTGACTCCGTCTCAGCCTGGGATACGAAGTCATGAATAACATCGGCAGCTATTGGACTGTCAGCGGACAGGGCTATGTAAACAATAAGTACCCCTGGTCTATGTGTTGATGTATCGTCTGTGCGTATTGTGGTAGGCTGTGGTACGTACACTTGTAGTGCCTTGCCCTTTCTACAGAAGAGATTAAAACCTGGCACAATTACACACACTGACAGCCATGCTGAAATGACTGATTACCCTGGGCCGTTTAAGACTCATCGCCCCGATCTCTTCCCCAGGGTGATCTGGGTAATCCCCCAGGTGAATCAGCATGGGGTAGTGTGTGTGTGTGTGTGTGTGTGTGTGTGTGTGTGTGTGTGTGTGTGTGTGTGTGTGTGTGTGTGTGTGTGTAGGGTTAACCTTTGCCCGACCGCCATCAAGGGAGCGGAACGCCAGGCTATGATTTAATGATGTGCTCTGTGAGGCAGTGTGTCTGTGGGCTGGGCAAACATACTAGTCTAAACACTGCAGGCTTTTACGGTCTGCAGTCAGAGTGGACTGATGCGTGTGTGTGCCTGATGCAGCATAGCGCTGACTTAAACAGGGATGTGATTCTTGTCTGAATGAGAATGATGTTCTACAGTTGAAGTCGGAAGTTTACATCCACCTTAGCCAAACACATTTAAGCTCAGTTTTTCACTATTCCTGACATTTAATCCAAGTAAAAATTCCATTTTAGGTCAGTTAGGATCACCACTTTATTTGAATAATGTAAAATGTCAGAATAATAGTAGAGTGATTTATTTCAGCTTTTATTTCTTTCATCACATTCCCAGTGGGTCAGAAGTTTACATACACTCAATTAGTATTTAGCAGCATTGCCTTTAAATTGTTTAACTTGCGTCAAACGTTTCAGGTAGCCTTCCACAAGCTTCCCACAATAAGTTGGGTGAATTTTGGCCCATTCCTCCTGACAGAGCTGGTGTAACTGAGTCAGGTTTGTAGGCCTCCTTGCTCGCACACGCTTTTTCAGTTCTGCCCACATATTTTCTATAGGATTGAGGTCAGGGCTTTGTGATGGCCACTCCAATACCTTGACTATGTTGTCCTTAAGCCATTTTGCCACAACTTTGGAAGTCTGCTTGGGGTCATTGTCCATTTGGAAGACCCATTTGCGACCAAGCTTTAACTTCCTGACTGATGTCTTGAGATGATGCTTCAGTATATCCACATTATTTTCCTGCCTCATGATGTCATTTATTTTGTGAAGTGCACCAGACCCTCCTGCAGCAAAACACCCCCACAACATGATGCTGCCACCCCCATGCTTCACGGTTGGGATGGTGTTCTTCAGCTCGCAAGCCTCCCCCTTTTTCCTCCAAACATAACGATGGTCATTATGGCCAAACAGTTCTATTTTGTTTCATCAGACCAGAGGACATTTATCCAAAAAGTACGATCTTTGTCCCTATGTGCAGTTGCAAACCATAGTCTGGCTTTTTTATGGCGGTTTTGGAGCAGTGGCTTCTTCCTTGCTGAGCGGCCTTTCAGGTTATGTCGATATAGAACTTGTTTTACTGTGGATATAGATACTTTTGTACCGGTTTCCTCCAGCATCTTCACAAGGTCCTTTGCTGTTGTTCTGGGATTCATTTGCACTTTTCACACCAAAGTACGTTCATCTCTAGGAGACAAAACGCGTCTCCTTCCTGAGCGGTATGACGGCTGCTTGGTCCCATGGTGTTTATACTTGCGTACTATTGTTTGTACAGATGAACGTGGTACCTTTAGGCGTTTGGAAATTGCTCCCAAGGATGAACCAGACTTGTGGAGGTCTACAATTTATTTTTCTGGGGTCTTGGCTGATTTCTTTTGATTTTCCCATGATTTCAAGCAAAGAGGCACTGAGTTTGAAGGTTGGCCTTGAAATTCATCCACAGGTACACCTCCAATTGACTCAAATTATGTCAGTTAGCCTATCAGAAGCTTCTAAAGCCATGACATCATTTTCTGGAATTTTCAAAGCTGTTTAAAGGCACAGTCAACTTAGTGTATGTAAACTTCCCACTGGAATTGTGATACAGTGAATTATAAGTGAAATAATCTGTCTAAACAATTGTTGGAAAAATTACTTGTGTCATACACAAAGTAGATGTCCTAAACAACTTGCCAAAACTATAGTTTGTTAACAAGAACTGTGTGGAGTGGTTGGAAAACGAGTTTTAATGACTCCAACCTAAGTGTATATAAACTTCCGACATCAACTGTATTTTCCTCCCCTTTCCAATCCTCCCTCTCTCTCTCTCCACTCCTCTTCCCTCTTTCGGTTTCTCCTTACATAAAAGGGATCAATTAGTGAAGAGCAAGTCTGCTCCACAGCTAAGCGTCACACAAGGTCACTTGACACACACACACACACACACACACACACGTAAGCACTTAAATCTGCTTTAAAAAACTGACTGACCTTGGGCAATTTTGTCAATAACTAATGACATAGGTTGCACTAAGAGTTATTAGGCAGCTAAAGGTGCTTCTACCAAATATTAACTCTGGGGTGTGAAGACATACACAATCAAGACATCTTTGTTATCTTATTTTTAATTCATTAATTTTCTCTAACTTTCTTTCACTTTGAAATATGTGAAGTAGATCTGTACAAAAAACAACAACAAATTAATCCCTTTCAGAAAACTCTGAACACAACAAAGGGGTGTGTAGACTTTCACTAGGCATTTATGTACATATATATATTACTTTCACTAGGCATTTATGTACATATATATATTACTTTCACTAGGCATTTATGTACATATATATATATTACTTTCACTAGGCATTTATGTACATATATATATATTACTTTCACTAGGCATTTATGTACATATATATATATTACTTTCACTAGGCATTTATGTACATATATATATTACTTTCACTAGGCATTTATGTACATATATATATTACTTTCACTAGGCATTTATGTACATATATATATTACTTTCACTAGGCATTTATGTACATATATATATTACTTTCACTAGGCATTTATGTACATATATATATTACTTTCACTAGGCATTTATGTACATATATATATTACTTTCACTAGGCATTTATGTACATATATATATTACTTTCACTAGGCATTTATGTACATATATATATTACTTTCACTAGGCATTTATGTACATATATATATTACTTTCACTAGGCATTTATGTACATATATATATTACTTTCACTAGGCATTTATGTACATATATATATTACTTTCACTAGGCATTTATGTACATATATATATTTATATACACATATACATTGTGCTGTACACTTAAACAGCTGAAGCCAGTAGGCTGAGTCACACCAAAGGAACCACACAGCTGAGCCTAATTCACAGTCAAGAAGTCTGTGGCTGTGCCTGAATACGCGTACTTGCGTTCTAAATAGTAGAGATGTTGGGTATGCGAGAATAGAACATACTTTAGAGTATGTGAAATTTCAAACATGTTTAATGCTTTAAATGCAAGGATTTCATCCATTTTGGCTTGTCATCGAGTAGAATTTTCTGCACACTATTGAGGAAGACCCGCTGATACTCAGATATGGAGCTTTACCAGAATGAACGAAGGTCAGGAATCAATGCAATTACGCATTAGATGATGAACTCTCAGTATGGCTGAGTAGTATGATGATATTTGTTACTTACTGCATTTAGAACGTACTAAACAGTACGTATTACGATTAGTCAAGAGTATGCAGTTTTATTAAGTAGTAGGCAAGTCAGATTTCAGACAGATTGCGTGTGTTTAAAGCTGTAGGTGAGCAGTCTACGTCTCTACCATGCCTAGTTAAATAAACAGCAGTCTACGTCTCTACCATGCCTAGTTAAATAAACAGCAGTCTACGTCTCTACCATGCCTAGTTAAATAAAGGTTTAATAATGAAACCTGTAAGAATAGGATAGATGCCACAATGTGGTATTGCAGTTTAAGTGCGCGTGCTTTTGCACACGTGTGAGTGTACCTGCAGTATGAGTAAAGTTGTCGATATACGTTTGCCTCTGTGCTAGATGTTGAGGTGTGTGAGAGTGAGAGAGAGAGAGAGAGAGAGAGAGAGAGAGAGAGAGAGAGAGAGAGAGAGAGAGAGTAATGGGTACCTGCAGTATGAGTATGAAGTAGTCGACAGGTTTGCCTCTCTGGTAGATGTAGTGTAGAGCGGATCGCTTGTCGCCGTCATTGAATTTGATCTCCTGGATGACATCAGGGTGCCTCAGGATCCTCAGTAACACCTTCTCAGTGACCTGACAGGGACTGAACAGACTCACCTCTGTTGGAAAGGAGAGAGGGGGTGAGGGTTGAACGGGGAGAGAGAGACACCCGGAAATCAGACTTACAGATAGCGCCTTCAATTCAGACAGATCGGTAACACTTTAAAATATTTTTTTAAACCTTTATTTAACTAGGCAAGTCAGTTAAGAACAAATTCTTATTTTCAATGACGGCCTAGGAACGGTGGGTTAACTGCCTGTTCAGGGGCAGAACGACAGATTTGTACCTTGTCAGCTCGGGGGTTTGAACTTGCAACCTTCCGGTTACTAGTCCAACGCTCTAACCCTGCCGCTACCCTGCCGCCTCTACACTCTAACCACTAGGCTACCCTGCCGCCTCTACACTCTAACCACTAGGCTACTCTGCCACCCCACTGAAAGGGTGTATAATGCATTAAGATGTATCATAAAACTGATGAGAATTCTGTCTAATCCCATTATCATCCAGACTAAATACTGGCTGTTCTGTTGATACAAATAGATACTTTCATTGATTTAGAGAGACCATTGATTATAAAAATGGATTATAAGACATTAGGAAGGCTCATACGTGCTTATGACAGTCCACTCACCTGTAGCCAGGAAGCGATGCGCAGCCAGCATCAACTGGGGAGAGATCTTCACCTTGCACTCGTTCTCCGTGTGTTTAAAAGCAGAGAAGTCACGCGTTCTCTTGTTAGGGTCCACCTTCTTTCGGTTCCTGTTGTCAGCTGGAGAGAGAAAACAGCAACTAACATGTTTAGCACTGACCCGTGTTGTGACGGTCCTGAATTTGTCTGAACCGCCTCAGTGCTTCTCCTCTGCTGTTCTCCGGGGCACATTGTTGGACTACCCATCTCTGGTAGTCTCTGCTGTTCTCCGGGGCACATTGTTGGACTACCCATCTCCTGTGGTCTCTGCTGTTCTCAGGGGCACATTGTTGGACTACCCATCTCCTGTGGTCTCTGCTGTTCTCAGGGGCACATTGTTGGACTACCCATCTCCTGTGGTCTCTGCTGTTCTCCGGGGCACATTGTTGGACTACCCATCTCTGGTAGTCTCTGCTGTTCTCAGGGGCACATTGTTGGACTACCCATCTCCTGTGGTCTCTGCTGTTCTCCGGGGCACATTGTTGGACTACCCATCTCTGGTGGTCTCTGCTGTTCTCCGGGGCACATTGTTGGACTACCCATCTCTGGTGGTCTCTGCTGTTCTCCAGGGCACATTGTTGGACTACCCATCCCATGTAGTCTCTGCTGTTCTCCAGGGCACATTGTTGGACTACCCATCTCCGGTAGTCTCTGCTGTTCTCCAGGGCACATTGTTGGACTACCCATCTCCGGTGGTCTCTGCTGTTCTCCAGGGCACATTGTTGGACTACCCATCTCCGGTAGTCTCTGCTGTTCTCCAGGGCACATTGTTGGACTACCCATCTCTGGTAGTCTCTGCTGTTCTCCGGGGCACATTCTGTTCTTGGCGGATTCCATTGACTGATTACAACTTTTTCCAACCGGTATTTAGTTTGTTTTATTGTCATTTACACTGTGTTTGTTTATGTGTTCAGTTGTTTATGAAGACTACTGGTAGTTCTGATAACCTTCATTGTCGTGTGGTAAGAGAGAGTTGTTGAGATTCTGATTGTATGATCCAAAACAAGTCGTACGTCACAATACAACAGGTTGACCTGACCGCCAAATGCGGACAAGCACTTAACCAACAATTCAGGTAAGAAGAAAAGTTTCCAAAATATTTACTAAATAAACGAAAGTAAAAATGAACAATAATGAGGCTATAAACAGGGGGTACCGGTACCGAGTCAATGTGCGTGGGTACAGGTTAGTCGAGGTAATTTGTACATAGGGGTGAAGTAACTATGCATAGATAATAAACAGCGAGTAGCAGTAGTGTAAAAACAAAGGGGGGGGTCAATGCAAATAGTCTGCGTGCCCATTTTATTAATTGTTTAGCAGTCTTATGGCTAGGGAGTAGAAGCTGTTAAGGAGCCTTTAGGACCTAGACTTGGCACTCTGGTACAGCTTGCCGTGTGGTAGCAGAGAGAACAGTCTATGACTTGGTTGAGGATCTGGAGACCCATTTTTGAGGATCTGGAGACCCATGCCAAATGGTTTCAGTCTCCTGAGGGGGAAAAGGTGTTGTCATGCCCACTTCACAACTTTCTTGGTATGTTTGGACCATGATAGTTCTGGTGATGTGAACACCAAGGAACTTAAAACTCTCAACCCGCTCCACTACAGCTCATCGACGTGAATGGGGGAGTGTTCGGCCCTCCTTTTCCTGTAGTCCACGATCATCTCCTTTGTCTTGTTCACGTTGAGGGAGAGGTTGTTGTCTTGGCACCACACTGCCAGGTCTCTGACCTCCTTCCCTATAGGCCGTCTCATCGTTGTCGGTGATCAGGCCTACCACTGTTGTGTCGTCAGCAAACTTAATGATGGTGTTGGAATCGTGCTTGGCCACACAGTCATGGGCGAACAGGGAGTACAGGAGGGGACTAAGCACGCACCCCTGAGGGGCCCCCATGTTGAGGATCAGCGTGGCAGATGTGTTGTTGCCTACCCTTACCATACTGGGGGCGGCCTGTCAGGAAGTCCAAGACCCAGTTGCAGAGGAAGGTGTTGAGCCCTAGGGTCCTTAGCTTAGTGATGAGCTTTGTGGACACTATGGTGTTGAATGCTGAGCTGTAGTTAATGAACAGCATTCTCACATAGGTGTTCCTTTTGTCCAGGTGGGAAAGGGCTGTATGGAGTGCGATTGAGATTGCGTCATCTGAGGATCTGTTGGGGCGGTACGGGACGGGTACGGGATAATGGTGTTGATGTGAGCCATGACCAGCCTTTCAAAGCACTTCATGGCTACCGGGCTGGAATTTCTTTAGGTCTGAGTAGGGCTGTGGCGGTCACGAAATTTCCTCAGCCGGTGACTGTCAAGCAAATAACTGTCGGCCTCATGGTAATTAACCGTCAAATAACAAAGACATGTAGCATCTCCTGGCTTCCACCTACAAGCCACTGACGCAGACCTTTGGAACACATACATTTTAAAAAGTAAATCCATGTAATATAGCCTACACCTTCACAATAAATCCATTATTTATTATAGACAGGTCACAGTTACGAAAACCTAGGACACTAAGAGGCCATTCTACTGACTCTGAAAAACACCAAAAGAAAGATGCCCAGGGTCCCTGCTCATCTGCCTGAATGTGCCCTAGGCATTCTGCAAGGAGGCATGAGGACTGTAGATGTGGCCAGGGCAATAAATTGCAATGTCCTTACTGTGAGACGCCTAAGACAGTGCTACACAGGGAGACAGGACGGACAGCAACAACTGCCTGAGTTACACAAGGAACGCACAATCCCTCCATCAGTGCTCAGACTGTCCACAATAGGCTGAGAGAGGCTGGACTGAGAGCTTGT
This sequence comes from Oncorhynchus keta, assembly GCF_023373465.1. Classification (NCBI taxonomy): domain Eukaryota; kingdom Metazoa; phylum Chordata; class Actinopteri; order Salmoniformes; family Salmonidae; genus Oncorhynchus; species Oncorhynchus keta. Next base: position 41,410,114 of record NC_068426.1, read on the forward strand.
AGTCCTCTTGTAAGGCAGGTCCTCACTAGACATCACCGGCAACAACGTCGCTTATGGGCACAAACCCATCGTCGCTGGACAAGACAGGACTGGCAAAAAGTGCTCTTCACTGACGAGTCTCGGTTTTGTCTCACCAGGGGAGATGGTCGGATTTGCGTTTATCGTTGAAGGAATTAGCGTTACACTGAGGCTTGTACTCTGGAGCGGGATCCATTTGGAGGTGGAGGGCCCGTCATGGTCTGGGGCGGTGTGTCAAAGCATCATCGGACTGAGCTTGTTGTCATTGCAGGCAATCTCAACGCTGTCCGTTACAGGGAAGACATCTTCCTCCCTCATGTGGTACCCTTCCTGCAGGCTCATCCTGACATGACCCTCCAGCATGACAATGCCACCAGCCATACTGCTCATTCTGTGCGTGATTTCCTGCAAGATAGGAATGTCAATGTTCTGCCATGGACAGCGAAGAGCCCAGATCTCAATCCCATTGAGCACGTCTGGGACCTGTTGGATCGGAGGGTGAGGGCTAGGGCCATTCTGCCCAGAAATGTCTAGGAATTTGCAGGTGCCTTGGTGGAAGAGTGGGGTGACATCTCACAGCAAGAACTGGACAATCTGGTGCAGTCCATGAGGAGGAGATGCACTGCAGTACTTAATGCAGCTGGTGGCCACACCAGTTATTTTTATTTTGACCCCCCCCCCTTTGTTCAGGGTCACATTACTCCATTTCTGTTAGTCACATGTCTGTGGAACTTGTTCAGTTTATGTCTCAGTTGTTGAATCTTGTTATACAATCTTGTTATACAAATATTTACACATGTTAAGTTCAAAAAATAAACTACGTTTCTTTTTTTGCCGAGTTTAGAATTCACAAGTGATATGCTAATATTGTCACCCATCAGACACTTGATTGATTTAATCCAGTCTTTACACATGCTACATATTATATGTATGAAATTAGTTTTGATTTAGAATGGACCATTATCGTGCGCCAGTCTCGAAACAGGGGCAGTGGGGGAAAATACATGTCATCTATGCACTTTCCTGTGGCTCATGTCAGCCAGGTAGTCTATACTCCTGCAGTAAAGAGAAGCAATGTGCTTAATATCAGGATAAGTTTAGAACTAAATATATTAGGCCTAGCCTATAGAAAGCTGATGGGATCCTCCTTTTTGATAGAGGCCATCACTCTGTTTTCTCAGGCAATTGCATAGCCGATAGAAATGCTGTGCAACATGAGCTCTCCTTTTTTCGATGACATTTGCATTAATGTCAGAGTGATTAGAGGGACAATACAGTGCTGAGTACCAGGCAGTTATCAAATTTGGTGGGCTACTAATGACCACCAGCAGCATCAGAGCTTGGAGAAGCCTAATTAGAAGCCTAATTGTTTTAAAGTTATTTCTAATGTTTTTAAGGGTTAATGAAAAGTTGACTTTCCAGTCCTTTGCATTGGTATAGATTTGACAGACCAGACGGGACTCATTCCCTCAAACAAAAAGGGAAAATCGTACAATTTATCTGGCACCTATAATAAACAATAACCTCAAGTCAAAAACATTGCAGCATGTGCACATGAGTGAATTCACTATCATAAAACCTTTTCAATAAAAAAAATCATCTTTAGCAGGAGAGGCCAACGATCCCCTGGGAAGCCAATAGGCTTTAGCCCTACACATATTATTTATTTTAACTATTTAGTTAATTTTGAATGGGAATATGTACCCAAAATACATTTAAATAAAAACAAATACCATGCCCAAATGCCACCAAGTACAACCCTGCAGTTACACGCTTCATTCAGCTCATTAGTAGAATCAGATGTGTTAGAATAGGAACCAAACCCTGCAGGAGTAGGGTTTACTAATGGCCCAACTCATTACACTACACACAGGTCACTACAGTTTAAGTAAACGTTAGTAGAATCAGATGTGTTAGAATAGGAACCAAACCCTGCAGGAGTAGGGTTTACTAATGGCCCAACTCATTACACTACACACAGGTCACTACAGTTTAAGTAAACGTTAGTAGAATCAGATGTTGTCGTCGTGTAGTTTGACTCACTATAAAGGTCGGACTCATCCAGGATCTCTGATTTGATGATCTCCTCGATGACGTCCTCCAAGGTGACCAATCCCAGCACCTCGTAGAAGGGATCCCCCTCCCCCTCGTTGTTCACCTTTTGAACGATGGCCAGGTGGGATTTACCTAGAAGAGTAGCACACCAGAGTTAGAGACTTAAAACCCACAAGACCACAACCTAGTGTATACCAATGAGACAGTGACAAGACCAAGATCCGTCAGTACTGGAGTCAGTCCTGCGGTCAGTCAGTCAGTCAGTACTGCGGTCAGTCAGTCAGTCAGTACTGGAGTCAGTACTGCGGTCAGTCAGTCAGTCAGTACTGCGGTCAGTCAGTACTGCGGTCAGTCAGTCAGTCAGTACTGCGGTCAGTCAGTCAGTCAGTACTGCGGTCAGTCAGTCAGTCAGTACTGCGGTCAGTCAGTCAGTCAGTCAGTACTGCGGTCAGTCAGTCAGTCAGTCCTGCGGTCAGTCAGTCAGTCAGTACTGCGGTCAGTCAGTCAGTCAGTCCTGCGGTCAGTCAGTCAGTCAGTACTGCGGTCAGTCAGTCAGTCAGTCAGTCAGTCAGTCAGTACTGCGATCAGTCAGTCAGTCAGTTCTGTCGGGGGGATTTCTGAAGGTTGAGAGGAGAGACAGTGCCTGGTCCCTGGGGGTACTTTAGTGCACTGTATAGTAAGTCATCTCATCTCCCTCTGGCAGTTCCCCCAGTTCTCCTCTCTTTAAGCTCTAAGTCTGTAACAAGAAAGGGGGATGGGAATAAAAAGACAGAAGGGGTAATCCACTCTCTCTCTTAACTTACTATCCCTCTTCTCCTCTCCAAGTGTTATAGAGTTGGGAACACACTGTGCCGTGTATTTCAACATTTCTGTCACATAACGTAGAATATTCAGCCAATTGTATTGTCAGTCTCCACTTAAAGTGGGGGTGAACAGGAAGTGGGAAGTGATTGGCTGTCAAGTCAACCTAACAAACAAACATTCCAGAGTTAAGAAAACAAAACGCCCATTCCACTGACAACACTGCTGACACCTCAAATTCTGCAGCCAATAAAGAGTAGAGACGCCGCTGGGTCAGAAGAGTGAGGTCACAGTGATTATATAGCCGTGGTGGTTGTTAGGTTCGGTCAGTGTCGGGCCATCTTTGATCGGTTTGTGTGATGTCAGGATCAGGACTGTACCTATTAATATCCCTCCACTATCTCACCATGCTGTCTAACAACAGAAACTAGGCTACTTCAATCACTAACTCTACCCGTAACCCTCACCAATACTTTATCCCCAACCTTCCAGCACCAGGGTGAGGTACTTCGCTGTCTTGATACTTGGTTACCAGCAGCTTGCTTTATAGCGGAGCGCTACATTGCCTGACTGACAGTACAGCTGATTTCTGTTTCTCGCATGTTCCTAACTGATCCATTCGGTTCTCTGATTGCCCAGAGAGTACACACAACCGGTTTCCCAAGTCTAAATCAATCTCTGATTAAACTTTGAGGATGGAAACCAGCAGACAATGTGGCTCCCCAGGACCAGAGCTGTCCATCCCTTGCCTGAAATACAAATTGATATGCTCAATTTGCAGTACATAACAGTTTGTATTCCAGGCAACCCTGCTCTAAGCACAGTGAAGAGACTTGTGAAGACACAGTGGATACGTTCTGCTCTCTGTGGTGCATTCTGGTATTGCTGGATAACAACAGCAGTGACGCTTTACTAAAGATTCTCTTTGCCATAAGGCCTAGGCTATATATAACTCTGTCACAAACATTTATGACCACTGGTGACAACTGTCTTTACCCACTCATGGTGACACAAACTGTTGGCACAGGACTAGTTAGCCACACAACGTTTCGTGTTCTATGAACGTGCCCTGTCAAATGACTTGATGTTACATCAGTAGCCCTTTACACTTGTACCTGTATATGGGTTACCAATGGCAGATTTGGGCACTAATAAGAGCCTAAATCGGCACGGACAGGCTATACAGTATCATGCTATAAATTGTGTCACAGCTCAGGCTGTGGGATTTGACTGACAACCATTCGGAACTTGAGCACTGCACGTGACAAGAAGCTGCCCCCCCCCCCCACCCCTGCCGCTAATTGGGCAACATTTGATATACAGTTACAAGATGACACGGCATCATTCCCAGGGCTGTCCTGAACAGAATGAGCCTGTTTGTCTATTAAGAAGAACATTTGCACTCGCTTTCAAATGATGCCTGAACCAGATTGCAATTGACAATAGGCTGTTTATGGATTGTGTAAACAACAGAAATGATGAGATGGCGGGGGGGGATGCAGGGCTGTGTTCCAAACAAAACTACTACCAGTCTGCCTGCTCTAGTTCCTTAACGACATAGCTAGGAGAGTTCTAAAAAGCACCTTATTAGTTGAAGACTCTTTCTTGAGTCATAAAAGTGCATTGCAATTACTACGGTGCACACTTTGGAGAGGCGTGTGGCTACTTGGGAGACAGCAGTTAGTCCTCTCACTCAAACCCTTGTCATTGTTTTGTCTTATCATGCACCGACAGTTGAAGTCGGAAGTTTATATACACTTAGGTTGGAGTCATTAATACTAGTTTTTCAACCAACTCCACACATTTCTTGTTAACAAACTATAGTTTTGGCAATTCGGTTAGGACATCTACTTTGTGCATGACAAGTAATTTTTCCAACAATTTTTTACAGACAGATTATTTCACTTATAATTCACTGTATCACAATTCCAATGGGTCAGAAGTTTACATACACTAAGTTGACTGCCTTGAAACAGCTTGGAAAATTCCAGAAATTGATGTCATGGCTTTAGAAGCTTCTGATAGGCTAATTGACGTCATTTGAGTCAATTGGAGGTGTACCTGTGGTTATATCAAAAGAAATCAGCCAAGACCTCAGAAAAACAATTGTAGACCTCCACAAGTCTGGTTCATCCTTGGGAGCAATTTCCAAACGCCTGAAGGTACCACGTTCATCTGTACAAACAATAGTACGCACGTGGGACACCATGGGACCACGCAGCCGTCATACAGCTCAGGAAGGAGACGCGTTCTGTCTCCTAGAGATGAACGTACTTTGGTGGGAAAAGTGCTAATCAATCCCAGAACAACAGCAAAGGACCTTGTGAAGATGCTGGAGGAAACAGGTACAAAAGTATCTATAGCCACAGTAAAACAAGTCCTATATCAACATAACCTGAACGGCCACTCAGCACTGCTCAGACGCCACTGCTCCAAAACTGCCATAAAAAAGCCTGACTACAGTTTGTAACTGCACATGGGGACAAAGATCGTACTTTTTGGATAAATGTCCTCTGGTCTGATGAAACAAAATAGAACTGTTTGGCCATAATGACCATCATTATGTTTGGAGGAAAAAGGGGGAGGCTTGCAAGCCGAAGAACACCATCCCAACCGTGAAGCATGGGGGTGGCAGCATCATGTTGTGGGGGTGCTTTGCTGCAGGAGGGACTGGTGCACTTCACAAAATAGTGGCATCATGAGGAAGGTAAATTATGTGGATATATTGAAGCAACCTCTCAAGACATCAGTCAGGAAGTTAAAGCTTGGTCACAAATGGGTCTTCCAAATGGACAATGACCCCAAACATACTTCCAAAGTTGTGGCAAAATGGCTTATGGACAACAAAGTCAAGGTATTGGAGTGGCCATCACAAAGCCCTGACCTCAATCCAATAGAAAATCTGTGGGCAGCACTGAAAAAGAGTGTGCGAGCAAGGAGGCCCACAAACCTGACTCAGTTACACCAGCTCTGTCAGGAGGAATGGGCCAAAATTCACCCAACTTATTGTGGGAAACTTGTGGAAGGCTACCCGAAACATTTCACCCAAGTTAAACAATTTAAAAGGCAATGCTACCAAATACTAATTGAGTGTATGTAAACTTCTGACCCATTGGGAATGTGATGAAAGAAATAAAAGCTGAAATAAATCTCTACTATGAATTATTCTGACATTTCACATTCTTAACATAAAGTGGTGATCCTAACTGACCTAAGGACAGGGAATTAAATGCCAGGAATTGTGAAAAACTGAGTTTAAATGTTCAGCTACGGTTGATGTAAACTTCCGACTTCAACTGTACCCCACGTTTTCCAGGAATATTCTTATGTTACTGAATGTATGCAGATTTCCAACAAATAAGGTTCTGTTATTAACAAATGAGGCAAAGTACAGTAAATATCTGTAAGAAACATTTCAATGTCATCCTGTCCATATAGGCCAATTCACAAGAGTGGGTTAATATACACTGACCATACAAAACATTAAGAACACCTGCTCTTTCCGTGACATAGACTGACCAGGTGAATGCTATGATCCCTTATTGATGTCACTTAGTAAATACACTTCAAATCAGTGTAGATGAAGGGGAGGAGACGGGTTAAAGAAGGATTTTTAAAGCCTTACGACAATTGAGACTTGATTTGTGTATGTGTGCCATTCAGTGGGTGAATGGGCAAGACAAGATTTGAGTGCCTTTGAACGAGGTATGGTGGTAGGTGCCAGGCGCACCAGTTTGTGTGAAGAACTGCAATGCTGCTGGGGTTTTTCACGCTCAACAGTTTCCCGTGTGTATCAAGAATGGTCCACCACCCAAAGGACATCCAGCCAACTTGACACAACTGTAGAAAGCATTAGAGTCAACATGGGCCAGCATCCCTGTTGAACACTTTCGACAGCTTGAAAGTCCATGCCCCGACGAATTGAGGCTGTTCTGAGGGCAAAAGTGCGTGTGTGTGGGGGGGGTGGTGCAACTCAATATTAGGAAGATGTTCTTAATGTTTTGTATTTCAACAACAGCCTAGACCCTGTATAGACCTACGGCTGAGTGATGATAGCAGCACTAGCCCAATGAATGCTCTCTCCTGCGTGGCCCTTCTACTCTTAAGAGCTAAACGACAACAGAATGGACGTTTTGTTTTTTACATCACCCCTTTTGATTTGAATGACACCTTCCATACATATTGGCCCATCGTAAAAGTGCTTAGAAAGTGACTTTTGGAACCAAGGCCAACACATTCCATAGATAGGTGCTCGAAGTTAACCAATTTTCCATACTCCACCATACCATGACACATCCATGTCTTCATCACTAGAGAAGATAAACGGTTGAGAGATGAGTTTCTTCATTTTTAAAAGATCTTTTTATACCTTTGATGTCAATTACCTGAAAGCGCATCTACTCAGACTTTTTAAATATTTGCATATGTTGTAGCTTAGACCCTATTTTGCTACATCACCCGAGCTGTGTTGTGCCCGCCATCTGTTGAGACACAGCATGCTCTTGAATACAGGGGGGGATGTCATGTTTTGGCTGACAAATGTACTAAAACTTTAGAATTTAAAATGGTACTGCAAAGATGGCTGGAGACCCACACATCAGAGAATGTTGATTTGAATGGGAATATCTGTTGTTTTAAATTATACCGTCACTACTCCATAGGAAAACTAAAGAAACCATATAAATATAGGTAATAGAATAGTCATGACCATTTAAGTTGGCATTTAACGGCGCGGGGACCGGCAGCCATCTTTGTGACCGTAGTTCAATGTCAATTGGTTAACAAGCTAAATTGCAGTGGTCTAAAGGGATCGATCGGTACAATCTGTGAATTCTATTTCTATGATGAAAATGACTTCCACCCTGTATTCAAAGAGCAAGTTGTGTCTCAGCAGATTGCGGGCACAAACACTTCAGATGGATGTACAGTAGGGTCGAACCTACAACATATGGGAATATGAAGAATTGAGTTGGGACAACCATGTTTGTAAGCTTTTAAATTATAGCAAACTCATCCGTTTATGTATGGTGCAAAAAAAATGGTTCACTTTGAGCACTTTTATCTCCTGAGTGTTTTGGCATTCAGGTCCCAAAAGCCCCTTTCTGACTACCATGGGTAAACATGTATGGAAAGTGTTGTTTAAATCAAAAGGGATTGAATTGAAATGGATTTACTCCGAACTAATTACGGGGTAACTGGAGAACTAGGCTACCTATACAGGCTTTCATTCCAGCCCATCACGAACACACCTGATTAGTGCAAGTCTGGGACTCAAATCTGCACCCCGTGTCTATGTAGCTCTCCAGGGTCAGAGTTGCTGAACCCTAGATTGTGGTGTGCATCACATTGGTTCCCTGCCGTGACAACTGCGTCGAGATATTCCACTCGTCGATACCCACGTCAATACAGCCACGGGGTGTGTCCACACCGTATGGCAGGCACATCGCTGTGTGTGTGTGTGTCAAAGTGTAGCCTATTGATTATGTGGAGAGATGAATGCATTTGAAATACATCAACCATGCATGTAAGCATATGACACGTGCACAAACACACAACCACACGCACAACCATCCTCCAGATGCACACACCTTTCAAACACACAGACACAACCATCCTCCAGATGCACACACCTTTCAAACACACACACACAACCATCCTCCAGATGCACACACCTTTCAAACACACACACACACACAACCATCCTCCTGATGCACACACCTTTCAAACACACACACACACACACACAACCATCCTCCAGATGCACAAACACACACACACACAACCATCCTCCAGATGCACACACACACACACACACACACACCAGATGCACACACCTTTCTTGAACTCCTCCAGCATGGAGTCCAGTCGAGTGTCGTGGAACACAAAGTGCACTGGGTGGTTGTAGAACTTGGTGATGGTCTTCAGGGTGGTGCAGTCGTCAGGGTCCACGAACGCCAGGTCCTTCACGTACAGGATGTCCACGATGTTGGAGCGCTCGTCGTCAAACACAGGGATACGCGTGTAGCCGCTCTCCATGATCTCCGACATGGTGTTGAAGTCCAGGACCGCGTCATTCTGGATCATGAAACAGTGTGCCAACGGAGTCATCACGCTCTCAACCGTCTTACTCCGGAGCTCCAGAGCTCCCTGAATCATGTTGAGCTCCTCTTTGACCAGGTCGTTGTAGGGTTCTGTCACCCTGAGCATCTCCACCAGCTTCTCGCGGTTATACACAGTGCCAATCTCCTGGCCCAGGAGCACGTCTAGGAGCTTGCTGACAGGGAAGGAGAGGGGGAAGGTGAGCAACATGAAGAACTTGGTCACCTGGATGGTGTTGGCGCCCACCGCCAGCCCGTGGCGAGAGCACAGTGCCTGAGGGACGATCTCGCCAAAAATCACGATACCCACTGTGGAGGCGACCACGGCGCCCAGCCCAGAGCCTATTAAGTCATCCAGGAGGATGGTGAGTGTGGTGTTGACCAGGACATTGCCAAGCAGCAGCGAGCAGAGAAGGTAGTTCCCCTTACTGCGGATGGGCTCAATTTTGCGGGCATATTTCTTCTCCTTCTCTGAGCCACAGCTCTGGACTATACGTAGCTCCATGGGGTCCAGAGCCATGAGCCCCAGGTTCAGCCCGCTGAACATGCCAGACAGCACCAACAGACAACAGATAAGGATGATCTGGAACCACAGGGGGAGGAGAGTTTTCTCCCCCTCTACCACCCGGAGTCTCCCGTCGCTATCCCCGAGCAGAGCCCACCTGCCATTGGCCAAACTCTTGATGCACAACCCATATTCCTTGTGCGGCTCGCTCTTTCGAAGGGGTTTAATGTTTATGCTGAGTATCCCTGTGGTCCCCCGGCTACTGATGTTCATGTAGGTCGCGATGCTGAAGTCTTTGGTGAAATCAACACAAGTCCTGTTAGGTGTGTCGTCAATAATGTTATTGTCCCCCCCCTCATCACTCCCATCCCCTCGTTCCGTGAAGCGGATCTGCGCCCAGGTGCCCGAGTTGAGCTGCACACCGTAGAACCGGAGCTGCACTGTGCTCTCCTCCGTTACCTGTATGACCCCGTCGTCAGTGGTCGTAGCCGGTTTGTCGCTCCTCTCCAGCCGCATACCGAGCACCTGGGTCCCGCTGTTGCTGACACTCGACGTGGCCGTTTCGGTGCGTCCCTCGACTGCACTCCAAAGGAAAACAATTAGAGTCAGAACGTAGCCTTGCTGCCCGCTCCATTCTATCGCCATGTTTGTTTCACTCTGTCGCTTGCGAACTGGGAGCTGACGTCACTTACTGATGTCCCTCCGGCCCCGCCCCTTTAGTACCGTAATAACCCTAAAGCACCGCATATCGGACACGGCAAGTACAGCCCCACATACAAACACACGCCATCCTGAACACGTTACTATGCAGGATTTGTTTTTTTGGCTACTGTTTGGGTTTGATGTTGGGCTACTGTCGGGCAATATTCGGAGCTGCACGTTCACGAGGGACCGCGCTGCAGTTTTTCTCATGTCGCATGGTCGTGCGCGTGCATGGGAGACTACGGCAGGCGTAATGCTATGTAGAACGAACCATAGAAATGTAATAAATCACTCTATTTATATGTAACTAACCTACTGTATCTTGCACACAAACTTTATTTTGAGCAATTTGAGTGTTTGCTAATTGCATTCTGTAGTTTATCTGTCATTTATTAGACTCGCCATTATGATTGTGTTTATAGCCCATAAACTTTATAGCCACATACAATTGTGCTGTTGCATCTTGATATCAGCCCGAGGTATATTATCCACAATTAACTGGCATCCTCACATGTTGCCATAAAGGCCCAAGGCAATGCAGCAAAGTGGTGGTGGTGCCCATCGGTTTGTATTCAGTCAGAGACAAAGCTGTTATATAAAGTGCCGCACACTGCATCTGTACGTCTCACCAGCATCTCCCTGGCTCTGTACCCGCTCCTAATGTATGATGCAGAGGAGGCTGATGAGAGGAGCTATAGGAGGACGGGCTCATTGTAATGGCTTGAATTGAATTAATGGAACTGAGTCAAACGCGGTTTCCCTTCTTTTCTTTCAAATGTTTTACTTTAGAAAAGTGTCTCTTTTTAAAGGGAGCCCTGCCTATAGAATTTCATAGAACAAAAACATGAAATACAATATAAAACAAGTCAAATACAGCACGACACAAATTGCACAGACAAACATAAATATATACACAAAACACGATCAACTAAACACATTCTTCATTATAAAATTCCTCGGTCCACTCTCTAATCTCCACTAGGGACACTAAGGCTGTACTGTGTACTGTTTTTTGGAAATTATTCCAAATATATGGAGCAGAAAAACTAAATGCCGGGTTTACGCCAAAATGAGTCTCCGGAGTTAACTACCTGTGAACGGATTTGATACCTTGTCATTTTAAATCTTTATAGTGAAGTTATAGTGAAAAATCCCACTTTAAATCTTAGTTTCTTAACAAGCTAATTTGTATAATTTTTAAACAATAAATCATTGTCAATCCGAATACCAATGTATTTGTATGCAGAGACTCGCTGGATTCAAGTCAGTTAAGAATAACTTCTTATTTACAATGACAGCCTAGGAAAAGTGGGTTAACTGCCTTGTCCAGGGGCAGAACGAAAGATTTTTACCTTGTCAGCTCGGGGATTCGATCTAGCAACCTTTCAGTCACTGGCCCAATGCTCTAACCACGAAAGGGGACATTTGGAGGGGGCATGATTATCTCCAATAGTATTGAATACATTTGCAAAAAAAGCTTCAAGCTTCAGGTTCAGGGAGAGCTGAGATACAATCAAGGTCAATAAAATAAAGATCATGTAAAAAAAAACCTTGTTCACTAAAGTTTTTAAAGTTCCTCTTAGTGGTGACAGGAGGCTTAGGTTAATGCATTGTCACATCTCTGACAATGGTCACTAAAATCCAAGGGAAAACCCAACTAGCAACATTTTTATCTAACATCAATCAAAGTAGATTTCCATATAGTATCCAGTTATCAGCTGACAGGTTTAGCTCAGAGCAAATACATTTCAGTGTATTTCACACTGACATCCTCCAATCAATATTGAAATGGCCCATAATTAATAGTTCAGATTTACCATAGAAATTCAGATAAATTGTTAAGCGTGAACGAGGGAGCAGAGGGAGTACGATTACACTCCTCCTACTAGTGTCAGCTGGCTATTATGACCAAGGCCCACATTAAGAATGAGACAATCAAACTGCACAGGGACAGAGGAAGAAAACATTTAAATTGTAAATATGGCAATCTCCCCCCCACCTCTGCCAATTCTGTCTGATCTGTAGACATTATAACCAGACAGAGACACATCACAGGCCAGCACAGAATTATTCAACCAAGTTTCAGAAATGACCAGAATGTCCACGTTGGACTGAGGAGTCTGAATCTTCATCAAATCCATAATTGGATCTAAACAAATCTAAAACCGCAGCAGCAGTTCTCAGGTCAGGTGGAGTCTTTAATACAAGCATGCTATGATCAGTAGGTAAGCCCTTATTAGAATATACCCTAGAATTGATTTGAGTTGGTATAGGATTGTCTAGAACTGAACCACCGGGCCTATGCCTCAAGCAAGGACGTGGGTTAAAACAAGAGTCAGTGAGGTTTACCTGTTGTGGACCTGCAGTATGATGACAATGCTGATTTATGGATGTGATTACCTTAGCTGGACTTTGGCAACATTTTCACACTGAAGAATCTTGAGTTCGTGGGTAACACCTGAGCGGGGCCAGGTCTGTCTCTGTGTCAATATCTTAAAGCGGCCTTGAAATGTAAAGAGAGGCTCCAGGCTCCGAGATGTTTTCGATGGAGTCCATAATCTCTGTAGAGCATTTTTTCTTTCCAAAAAGTGTTTGAAATTGTCAATAGAAGTTATGCCAACAGAGTGGCAGTAGTCTTTAAGCCGGATGTGAAGTGCTTAAGAGCCTGCTGAACCTTGGGGCCAGAGATAATCAGCTGTGTTTCAGAGCCTTTCAGGGTGTTGATCAGCTCAATAAAATCCTGTTTCATTAGCTCTGATTTACCCTTTTGATATAATTTGATCCCACATTCACTACGACAGCAGTAGCCCTTGGCTGTTGATGTAGGACGGATGGAAAATATCCTGTGATATTCTTCACCGAGCACAGGGTTTTCGCTCCAACAACCGAGATGTGACTCACCATGGAGCTACCAATGATGATGGCTGGAGGAAGGTGAGTGGCCTTCATTTTTCTGTTCATTCTATTCCAGCCATTACAATGAGCCTGTCCTCCTAGAGCTCCTCCCACCAGCCTCCTCCGGTGGGATGCAAAGGGAAGGAAGCCCCTTGAGAAACCAGAGGCTCTTGATAAAAAAAAAAGGTCTGAATCAACATATTGTTTGTTAATTGTTATTTCAGTTTAGGCTTTTATTTAATTAGTTAACATGAATGCCTCAACGTGACTATTTGGTTGAATTTAGGTCATCAATGCCAATGTGGGAAACACAGTTTTGGTCTCAGGTCAATATGTTTCAACAATACAGTAGCTAAAAGTTGTTTTCAGATTCAAGCAAACCCGAGGGCAGATCTGGATAATACTGTGACGTCTGTGCCAAGTGGGGGTGCAGATGGATTGTCGATGGTCACAGCTGCGGTCACTGTCAGTGATGTAACCAATGACTTATATATACACTAAATTACTGACAGGGGCGCTGTTTTGAAGCCTCCATCTTGGTACGCCCACCGGCGTCTCCATCTTGGTACGCCCCCCGGCGTCTCCATCTTGGTACGCCCACCGGCGCCTCCATCTTGGTACGCCCCCCGGCGCCTCCATCTTGGTACGCCCCCCGGCGTCTCCATCTTGGTACGCCCACCGGCGTCTCCATCTTGGTACGCCCCCACCGGCGTCTCCATCTTGGTACGCCCACCGGCGCCTCCATCTTGGTACGCCCCCACCGGCGTCTCCATCTTGGTACGCCCACCGGCGCCTCCATCTTGGTACGCCCCCACCGGCGTCTCCATCTTGGTACGCCCACCGGCGCCTCCATCTTGGTACGCCCCCACCGGCGCCTCCATCTTGGTACGCCCACCGGCGTCTCCATCTTGGTACGCCCACCGGCGTCTCCATCTTGGTACGCCCACCGGCGTCTCCATCTTGGTACGCCCACCGGCGTCTCCATCTTGGTACGCCCACCGGCGTCTCCATCTTGGTACGCCCCCACCGGCGCCTCCATCTTGGTACGCCCACCGGCGTCTCCATCTTGGTACGCCCCCACCGGCGTCTCCATCTTGGTACGCCCACCGGCGCCTCCATCTTGGTACGCCCCCACCGGCGCCTCCATCTTGGTACGCCCACCGGCGTCTCCATCTTGGTACGCCCACCGGCGTCTCCATCTTGGTACGCCCACCGGCGCCTCCATCTTGGTACGCCCACCGGCGCCTCCATCTTGGTACGCCCCCACCGGCGTCTCCATCTTGGTACGCCCACCGGCGCCTCCATCTTGGTACGCCCACCGGCGTCTCCATCTTGGCACGCCCCCACCGGCGCCTCCATCTTGGTACGCCCCCACCGGCGTCTCCATCTTGGTACGCCCACCGGCGTCTCCATCTTGGTACGCCCCCACCGGCGTCTCCATCTTGGTACGCCCCCACCGGCGTCTCCATCTTGGTACACCCCCACCATTGTAAAAACCATTTAGGGAACTATAGAAAGGCATTTATTAATGTCGACATTTGTTTTTGCAATTTAGTCCTTGAAGTTTTTTTATTGAAATACTGTAGAATTCCACTCATTCCTATGGAAGAATGCTCCTTTTGGGGAGTGGCAATGTGTCCGACCGCGCAATAAGGGATTATGCTGTATTCAAAACCACTGGGAACTCGGAACATGGAAATCTCCAACTTCCTTCCGTTCAAAACAACTGGGAACTGGGGAAAATTTGATTTGAACGGTCATTCAACTCAAAATTCCAACTCGGGAACTCGGGCCGCTTTCCAGAGCTCCAGCTTTCCGACCTTAAGATCTCTGAGGTCATGATTTGACCTCGTGTTTTTCTGAGTTCGCAGTTGTTTGAACGTGGCATTATATCTCAAAGCCTCGAGGTCACTGGATGTTACTTTTGGTGCTTTCAAGAAAACTGGAAACTCGGAAAAACACTCGGTCAAATCATGACGTCAGTGATCTTCAGTTCTAAAAGTCGAGTTCTAGAAAGATGCCGGAGTTTCCGACTTGGAATTCTGTGTTGGATGACTGTTGAAAGCCATTTTTCCAGTCTGAGATATTTTTTCCCTGAGTTGCAAATTGTCTTGAATGCACTGAATTGGGATATTTCTGAGTTCAGAATTCCCAGGTGTTTTGTACATGGCATTTGAGCTGAGGGATCCAACAGAAGGTGGACAACAACAAAACTTGTTTCAGTATTCAGTCCATATGTATTTTTAAACAGTCTTTAATATATCAAAAAATAGGCTGTATCATGTCGAAATGTAGGCTAATAGACTAGTGTAGTGATTGAAATAATCAAATCTCTTATTAAATGCTTTAGATCATTCAATTTGTGTGCATACGTTTTAAATTTGTCACGGTTTAATATTGAGGGAGGCCTAGATGTGATTTAATTATCTTTAGATCTGTGATTTTTTTTAAATCCTCTTTGCCGTGACCTAGAGTTACGTAATAATAGAGCTTCACCTCGTCATACTGCAGAAATCCAATCCATGACTGTTTTTTTTTTTATCTCACATCGCCATCTAGTGAACAAAAACGGAATGTCCCTGATTGTGCAGCGTTCATGGAATTGTTGGGTGGAGTCATTTAAAAGTCGAGATAATACAAATGTATTATATGTACAACATTCAGATGTCCGACCATCTGAAATCTCTGATTTTCAGGACTCAACTTGCATTTTCAGAATAAATACTTGACTATTATGACATGTAGCTAATATTAAAACTCTTCAATTTGTTTTTATCCATTGACAATAAGTGCATCTTAACATTGGATAAGAACAATCTTTATTCGTGCTTAAAACAACCTATAAAGATATCTAGCCTGTCCATCAGCTGCCATTAATGAAAATGCTAAACAGTTAATGAGAGATATCATCAGTGAAAACACAAAACGATAGCGAGGATATTTATCTCCCACTTTATAATCATTCCTTTATTATTATTATTATTATTTGCACAAGTTGTATATTTACATCTAATGAAGCCTAAAATACACAGAAGTCACTACAGACACGGGAAAGTACTTTTCTGTGAAAATACATTATATTACATTCACACAATAGGCTCCAATAAGACAAAGCCACATAGTCCTAACTCAAATCAATTCTGACTCTTGTATGAAATGCTTATACAAATTATTATTTGTGTCAACAGAAAATAGGAAAAATTATAACTGTGGGTTCCCAGTCATATCAATGCCCATTACTGAGAACACTGGTGTTTAAACAGCACTGTATACTGTACACTGCTATCTTCACTATCCAGATCTCATGTATGTGTGTGTGTGTGTGTGTGTGTGTGTGTGTGTGTGTGTGTGTGTGTGTGTGTGTGTGTGTGTGTGTGTGTGTGTATGTGTGTGTGTGTGTGTGTGTGTGTGTGTGTGTGTGTGCGTATGTATGTGTATGTGTATGTGTATGTGTATGTATATGTGTATGTGTATGTATGTGTGTGTGTGTGTGTGTGTGTGTGTGTGTGTGTGTGTGTGTGTGTGTGTGTGTGTGTGTGTGTATGTGTGTGTGTGTGTGTGTGTGTGTGTGTGTGTGTGTGTGTGTGTGTGTGTGTGTGTGTGTGTGTGTGTGTGTGTGTGTGTGTATCTTTGTGTGTACGTATCTTAACGTGTATCTGTGTGTATGTATGTGTGTGTATGTGTGTGTGCGTGTACTCAACAGGTTCCAGGCTCGGGGCGGTCTTCTGGGACCATGTGTGCGTTGTAGCGTTCACTAGGCAACACCTGCAGCATATCCCCCACCTTCTGATGCCCGCCCCCCTCCTGGGTCCGCATGAACACCCCAAAGCAAATGACTGCCCCATCACTGGCAAACCTAGAGAGGAGAGGGGGGAGGAAAGGGAGGGAGAGGGGAGAAATGGGGAAGAAGCTGGGGAGATAAAGGGATGGAGGAAGATGGAGAAGAACAGAGGGGGAGTTTGTAAAGTGGCTTCTTCTCCTCTCCTTCATCTGCACTGATCTGAAATCATCACTTGGTAGACGGAATCCATATGGAAAACACCCAATCCAGGGTTAGGGTCAGGGGTAGCTCTAGAGTGTTGGGTCAGACTTAAAGTTACAATATGTCATTCTTTAGTCGGGATCCGTACTTGGTGAAACTGCCATGTCCGTTTGAAATGTTACAAAAACAAAGAAGTTACTTCAAACAACCAACCCCGTTGTTTTCCCTGGCGTACGATAGAACACCGCAGATCTTTTAACATGCTGCCGGATGCTCCTCCGTTTCATCAACAAAACTAAAAGCAATAACAAAGGCGCTGTGGTGAACAGTGGTGTTGTTTCACCTTATGCGTATTTCAGCTTTAAGGTCAAAGATTACAGCCAGGGTTGGAAAGTACAGTTGAAGTCAGAAGTTTACATACACCTTATCCAAATGCATTTTAAAACTCAGCTTTTCACAATTCCTGACATTTAATCCTAATAAAATTCCCTGTCTTAGGTCAGTTAGGATCACCACTTTGTTTTAAGAATGTCAAATGTCAGAATAATAGTCTCTGCCTGGCCAGTTCCCCTCTCTCCACTGCGATTCTCTGCCTCTAACCTTATTACAGGGGCTGAGACACTGGCTTACTGGTGCTCTTCCATGCCGTCCCTACGAGGGGTACATCACTTGAGTGGGTAGTCACTGACGTGATCTTCCTGTCCAGGTTGGCCTCCCCTTTGGGTTAATCCCCAAAGCAAGATCTTCTGGGCTATTCTCGGCCTTGTCTCAGGATGGTAAATTGGTGGTTGAAGATATCCCTCTAGTGGTGTGGGGGCTGTGCTTTGGCAAAGTGGGTGGGGTTATATCCTGCCTGTTTGGCCCTGTCCGGGTGTATCGTCGGACAGGGCCACAGTGTCTCCTGACCCCTCCTGTCTCAGCCTCCAGTAATAATGCTGCAGTAGTTTATGTGTCAGGGGGATAGGGTCAGTCTGGAGTACTCTCTCTCTCTCTCTGAGGACCTGAGACCTAGGACCATGCCTCAGGACTCCCTGGCCTTATGACTCCTTACTGTCCCCAGTTCACCTGGCTGTGCTGCTGCTCCAGTTTCAACTGTTCTGCCTGCGGCTATGGAATCCTGACCTGTTCACCGGACGTGCTACCTGTCCCAGACCTGCTGTTTTCAACTCTCTAGAGACAGCAGGAGAGGTATAGATACTCTAAATGATCAGCTATGAAAAGCCAACTGACATTTACTCCTGAGGCGCTGACATGTTGCACCCTCGACAACCACTGTGATCATTATTATTTGACCTTGCTGGTCATCTATGAACATTTTGGCCATGTTCTGTTATAATCTCCACCTGGCACAGCCAGAAGAGGACTGGCCAACCCTCATAGCCCGGTTCCTCTCTAGGTTTCTTCCTAGGTTCTAGCCTTTCTAGGGAGTTTTTCCTAGCCACCGTGCTTCTACACCTGCATTGCTTGCTGTTTGGGGTTTTAGGCTGGGTTTCTGTACAGCACTTTGTGACATCAGCTGATGTAAGAAGGGTTTATAAATACTGATTGATGGATTGATAGTAGAGGGAATTATTTATTTAAGTTTTTCTTTCTTTCATTACATTCCCAGTGGGTTAGAAGTTTACATACACTCAATAACTATTTGGTAGCATTGCCTTTGAATTGTTTAACTTGGGTCAAACGTTACAGGTAGCCTTCCACAAGCTTCCCACAATAAGGGGTGCATTTTGGCCCATTGCTCCTGACAGAGCTGGTGCAACTGAGTCAGGTATGTAGGCCTCCTTGCTTGCACACGGTTTTTCAGTTCTGCCCACAAATTTTCAATGGGATTGAGGTCAGAGCTTTGTGATGGCCACTCCAATACCTTGACTTTGTTGTCCTTAAGCCATTTTGCCTCAACTTTGGAAGTATGCGTGGGGCCATTTTCCATTTGGAAGACCCATTTGCGACCAAGCTTTAACTTCCTGACTGATGTCTTGAGATGTTGCTTCAATATAACCACATCATTTTCCTGCCTCATGATGCCATCTATTTTGTGAAGTGCACCAGTCCCTCCTGCAGCAAAGCACCCCCACAGCATGATGCTACCACCCCCGTGCTTCACGGTTGGGATGGTGTTCTTCGGCTTGCAAGCCTCCCCCTATTTCCTCCAAACATAACGATGGTCATAATGGCCAAACAGTTCTATTTTTGTTTCATCAGACCAGAAGACATTTCTCCAAAAAGTACGATCTTTGTCCCCATGTGCAGTTGCAAACCATAGTCTGGCTTTTTTATGGCGGTTTTGAGCAGTGGCTTCTTCCTTGCTGAGCGGCCTATGTAGAATGGTCAGATTTGGATATGCTCGGTGCCTATCGTTGGCAATTAGTAGAAATAGGAGTAGAAATATGCGAGCTCAATCATATTATTTTCTGCACCAGGGCGCTTTCGGTTGAGCACAGAGAATACTCTGCCATTTCTCTAAAGTCGGTAAATCGATTCTCAAACTGTCCCATAAAAACATGAAGTATGTAATCAACTTTAACCTAGGCACCAAGGTAATACTAGGCCTAACTACTAACACATTTCCAATACACATCCAAACCACACAGTATTGACAATCCCGGACACTGCAAGAGCTTTGGAGGTTTGGAGTGATCGTTGAATAATTGATAGGCTCAATTAGCGCATTACTCACAGTTAAAAGGATGCAGACTGGTGTGTAGATGCACAGTGAAA
This sequence comes from Oncorhynchus keta, assembly GCF_023373465.1. Lineage (NCBI taxonomy): Eukaryota > Metazoa > Chordata > Actinopteri > Salmoniformes > Salmonidae > Oncorhynchus > Oncorhynchus keta. The sequence continues at coordinate 41,429,888 of NC_068426.1, forward strand.
AGTATTAGTACACCAGAAGAGGAATATCACCTCCCCAGATCTGTGCCTTGACACAATCCTGTCTCAGAGCTCTATAGACAATTTTTTCGACTAAACTGTGGGACCTTGTATAGACAGGTGTGTGCCTTTCCAAATCATATCCAATCAATTGAATTTACCACAGGGGGCTCCAATCAAGTTGTCGAAAGAGCTAAAGGATGATCAATGGAAACAGCACACACCTGAGCTCAAATTCGAGTCTTATAGCAAAGGGTCTGAATGCTTATGTAAATAAGTTATTTCTGTTTTTATTTTTTGTTGATGTTTGTAATTCTTGGTCTTGGGGCCTCCGCAGTGGCACAACGGTCTAGGGCACTGCATCGCGGTGCTTGAGGCGTCACTACAGACCCGGGTTCGATCCCAGGCTGTGTCACAACCAGCTGTGACCAGGAGTCTCATAGGCCGGCACACAATAGGCCCAGCGTCGTCCTAGTTTGTGGAGGGCTTGGCCAGGGGGCTTCACTTGGCTTATCGTGCTCTAGTGGCTGGCCAGGTAACTGCAGCGGCTGGCTTCCTGAATTGGCTCGTCCTCTGCTCCCTCAGTCATGAAACCTTTCCCTCTTGCGCGCCTTCTCCTCTGCAAACTCAGTTGTTGCATTGTTTTGTTGGGCCATCGATTTTGCACTGTTCTCCCATCCTGTCATAGGGGCATCCGTCAGATCTCAGCCAGATGTCAATTCAATCAGTTAGATCCACGGCATCTCTCAAATTATTTTTGAAGGTAGTTAGAAAGGGTGTTTGTGTTCTTTAAACTTCTTTAAATCATTTAAAACTCAAATGTGCTAATTTTTCAGAGCTTTTTCCATTGGCTTGTGGCGTTGTATGGTGATGGTGCTTTATTCTGGGCTTCATGGATCGCGGACAGGCTCTGTATTACCGCTTCTGTGGCCTGTGTCCTGGAGGACCACCTTGTGGCTGATCGGCTTTTCAGCCTGAGAACGGTTCTCTCCAGCTGCATGTTTTCCTGTTCCTCCTCAAATATTTTAATCCTTGGGAGGCTAGAAGTCAAAAAGCAGTGTACCCCGAAAACTATTCTGCGCTATTCAAGGAACATGCAGCATCCATCAGAAACGAATTTGATGTCGTGTGCACAGAAATGCACGTCGAACTCATCACCAAGCTTTGATAATTTGAAACAGCTGTGTAGTACTAAGGAACACAACAGAAACGTTGTGTTTCCCAGGACCGGAGGGAAAAGCTGCCATAACGGAAATGAATGAGTGATTTTTCTTTTTCAACGTTTTAAAATAACCATCTCCAATATTTTGCTGTTAATAACGCTTCTATCAATTCATTGTCTCTGTTTCTAAATGGGTATAGTGTGATGACAGGAAAAAACAAATAATCTTGTGCTATCTAGCTATATGATATAGTAGGATAATTAGTGGAGAGGCAGGTAAAACTGCATACAGGCTCTTCTATAAAACAAAGTGGGATATCACAAGCCCAGATTCAACACACAAAGGGGTGAAGGCATGGGTGGGCCTGGGTGGCCCTGGGTGGGCCTGGGTGGGCATGGGTGGGCCTGGGTGGCCCTGGGTGGGCCTGGGTGGCCCTGGGTGGGCATGGGTGGGCCTGGGTGGCCCTGGGTGGGCATGGGTGGGCCTGGGTGGGCATGGGTGGCCCTGGGTGGGCCTGCCCTGGGTGGGCATGGGTGGGCATGGGTGGACCTGGGTGGGCCTGGTGGGCATGGGTGGGCATGGGTGGGCATGGGTGGGCCTGGGTGGGCATGGGTGGGCCTGGGGGCCTGGTGGACATAGGTGGGCCTGGGTGGACATGGGTGGGCCTGGTGGGCCATGAGTGGGCATGGGGACTGGGCCTGAGTGGGCCTGAGTGGGCCTGAGTGGGCATGGGTGGACATGGGTGGGCCTGAGTGGACATGGGTGGACATGGGTGGACATGGGTGGGCACAGGGTCAAACAGGATAAAAAAACAACAACAAAAATACATAATTATTTAAAAAAATACTCCTCAGAAGGACGACCCACTAACGAATTTCTGCTATTTCTGTTATTCTACTTTGTAGGGGGGTAAGAGCCTTGATCAAGGGTGCAATGGCAGGAGATAGTAGGCCTACATGGAATCAGAGACCAGCAGCCTTCTAGTGTCAATACTACATTTACTGTATGTTGACTTTTTCATGTAGGCTACATAGAAACGCCACCAATTATTGGTAATGGACATTTGGTTAAAAGTAACGGAGTCATGGAAAAGTGATGAAATTCCATCTGTCAAAATGTGTATGAACCCTTCACAGTGAATAACCAGAGGTCTCTTTAGCATCATGTCGTTTGGGAATTTCTGTGAACATGGACCAACTTGAAAAAAAAAAATAAGACAGCTCCTGCACCTCTTTCATCCCAAGTCTCGCTCCGTCTTGGATCCTTTCCTGTTGTTTATTATGTCACTGGACGTGGCTGCTTCCAAAGATTCTGGCAGCAGCTCTTCAGAAATTATCTTCTTGCTCGCAACTTGGGCCAGCAGATTTGGAATTCCTTTGCCTTTTAAACAAGTGGTATGAATGAGTAATATGTACCAAAACATAAAACACTGCGTTCATCCACCTCTGGCCTGCTCGCCTCCCTACCACTGAGGAAGTACAGTTTCCGCTCAGCCCAGTCAAAACTGTTCGCTGCTCTGGCCCCCCAATGGTGGAACAAACTCCCTCACGACGCCAGGACAGCGGAGTCAATCACCACCTTCCGGAGACACCTGAAACCCCACCTCTTTAAGGAATACCTAGGATAGGATAAGTAATCCTTCTCACCCCCCCCCCTTTAAGATTTAGATGCACTATTGTAAAGTGACTGTTCTACTGGATGTCATAAGGTGAATGCACCAATTTGTAAGTCGCTCTGGATAAGAGCGTCTGCTAAATGACTTAAATGTAAATGTAAAATGTAAATTAAAACAATTACAAATGAACCAATATAAAATTACATCCCAGACGATACAGATCCTCTGACGTTCTTTATGAAGTCATACTTAACTGCAACGATCCACATGGTTTTATTAGTGAGTTAACTGAAGTGAATGAACAAAGCTTTCAGGCAGGTTTTAATCCAGAATGTCTTTAATGATTCAAGTTTGGAGTTCAATACAGACATTGACCCTAATTCTTTGCTGCTCAGGATGTGTGAGAAAATATTTGTAATTTATTTTGAGACTAAGGTTTAAATTCCGGAGGAGTTTGAAAAGGAAACATTTGTCTGGATCAATGATGTAATTGGTCTCTAAGGTCTATAGTGTAGTTGGTCTACAATCTGGTTGGTCTAGAAAGGTTGGAGGGATGGGTGGAAGTAGGAGATCTGCATTAGTATGGTAGTAGGGTTGAAAAGCTTTTAGTGGATAGAATGTGTGATGTCATTGATCTAACGATGGGAGGATTAGAATATTGAAGAAATACCCTGAGCTCTGACCGGTGAGCAGGTGTTGAAGTTGAGAACTTTAATGTCAGCTCTGGCCAGGCAGCTTCATCTTGGAGCAGTTTGAGGGGTTAATTTACTTCCACTAGCTCGCATGACTGCAGCCAGTAACCAGGTAGTACTAGCTAGTCAGATAGTGCACGCCAACTTTATTCAGTTGAGTTTGTTCTATTGGCATGCTAACTTTATAATAAGTTCTGCATCTTAGCTAACATTTGTGTTTGTATCTTCCAGTCACACTCACACAGTCTAATCCCTTCTTTGTGCTGCCAATCTAGTCTGTTAACGTTCACCCCTAAAGCTGGTGAATATGCTACGAGGGAGAGTGTACTGTGCTGCCAATCTAGTCTGTTAACGTTAATGTTCACCCCTAAAGCAGGTGAATATGCTACGAGGGGGAGTGTACTGTGCTGCCAATCTAGTCTGTTAACGTTAATGTTCACCCCTAAAGCAGGTGAATATGCTACGAGGGGGAGTGTACTGTGCTGCCAATCTAGTCTGTTAACGTTAATGTTCACCCCTAAAGCAGGTGAATATGCTACGAGGGAGAGTGTACTGTGCTGCCAATCTAGTCTGTTAACGTACCCCCCTAAAGCAGGTGAATATGCTACGAGGGGGAGTGTACTTCCAGGTATGAACAAATCAAAAATTAGTTTTTATAAATGTGTTAACAATTCTGTTATTTCCATGTCCAATTGACACAATAAATGAAAGTGCATTTCTGATTTTCAAATTCAGAAATTAAAACTAGCCGTTTTCCACTCTTCGTTTTGACATGGACCTACACAGAAAATGAATGCAATATCTAATATATTGAAACGTAGTGTATAAAACATTAGGTAGACCTGCTCTTCTCATGACATAGACTGACCAGATGAAAGCTATGATCCCTTATTGATGTCACTTGTTAAATCCACTTCAATCTGAAGGTGAAGAGGAGGAGACAGGTTAAATAACGATTATTTTGGAGCAATTGAGACATGGATTGTGTATGTGGCCATTCAGAGGGTGAATGCGCCAGACAACAGATTGAAGTGCCTTTGAACAGAACTGCAACGCTGCTGGGGTTTTCACGCTCAACAGTTTCCTGCGTGTATCAAGAATGATTCACCACCCCAAGGACATCCAGTCAATTTGACACAACTGCGGGAAACATTGAAGTCAACATGTGCCAGCATCCCTGTGGAATGCTTTCGAGACCTTGTAGAGTCCACGCCCTGCCGAATTGGGGCTGTTATGAGGGCAAAAGTGGGTGCAACTCAATATTAGGAAGGTGTTCCTAATGTTTTGTACACTGTATAAATATTGAATTTGCAATTACATTTCAATTGAATTTTAAAACAATGCAGTATTCATTCAATTCCATTTCAAATCATGGAATACAAAAGTGACATTTTTGAATTCAATGATTACATTTTGTTGAACGGAAAAAACATCTAATTCAATATCCTAAAACACATTAAAAAAAATTATGGCATTCACTCCATAACACCAGGTCTTTAAGTTGAGTGCGTAGCCTACCTTGTCCACTGACTGTAGAATGGGAAAAAGCCAGTGTGGGCACACACAGTTACACCACCAGAGAAATCATATCTCCATGAGGGACAGAAGAAACTTGACAGATCAAATACTGGGGGTAAACTCATCGCAACAAAAGCAAATAAAAAGTCCTACAAAATATGACAGGTCTGTTCGGTTTCAGCAGAATTCTCATGTGCACCCAGCTCTAGAAGACTCAAATCAAATTTTAATTTGTCACATGCAGCGAATACAATTACCGTGAAATGTTTACTTACTGCCTGTACTGCACCCTTGCACTGGAGAACACTTCACTTTCTATTTTTAATCACTAGTGCCACTCGGGAGGGTCTACACAAACTAACAATAGTCTTCATCTATGATCCAATCAGATTTGGCGAATACATATACATTTAAAAATAAATTATAAAAATGTTTCAACTACACTTACATTATGAACTCATAAGTCAGCGTTTTCTAAACTAAGGGTCGCCTGATTTGAAAATGGGGTCGCAAGAGAAACTCTGGAAAGAGAAAAAAAAATGTTCAGTTTGGTTCATAGAACCGTTATGTGAGTAACCTCCGATATCCGCTAAATGCGACGGTTTCTGTTTTCTTACAAATGTGGATCTAACTTTTGAACGGTTTCCCTGCTCACAAGTCTTGTTAGAACAGAGAGGATAAGACCAGGCACCAATACGATTTGGAGAGAAAAAAGAAAGCAAGGAGTATATTTTCTACACAGATGATGCACAATTAGTGCCTGATGACCTTTCCGTGGCATTTAGTCACCTCAAACCATACTTCCTTCAAATTGAAATTGAAATACTTTGAATGTACTGTCAGACTGACTTGTAACAAACTGTTAGGGACACAAATAAAAAAACTAATAAAATTGGCTGTTTGATTACATCGTTTTCTTTTTTCCCCTTCTTTTTTTACATGGTGCGGTCGCAATTTTTTTATTATATCAAAATGGGGTCATGGGTCAAAAAAAGTTTGGGAACCCCTGTCATAAGTATTATCAGAACTTCATAGATGTATGAGGATGCTGTAGTACTAACAACATTACTACCATCTCTGATGGCTGTCGCCTACTGCACAGCGAACTTGATTGGTGGGTGAATGAAGTAGAAAGAAACAACAGGCAGCAGGGGAAGAGACAATCCAGCAGTCAATAAAACTAAATCAGAAAAACAAAAGCAATTTACATAAAGCTATGATTTTATTTAGTAAAGGTGAAATATTTATAAATGAATATTGTTTAAAGAGCTCAATGAGACCCAGATACCAGGTTTACCAAATAAAGCTGGTGTTAATGAATAAATACGGGTGAATTACATGAAACAATACATTTTAACCTTCTTTTTTTTAAAAGCAAAAATATTCTTTGAATTGGATTATTTTTTGAATTGGAAAGTTTACTAATTGTAAAGTTCTCTTAAATCACTCATAAGTGAGAAGAATACATTTTTTTTTTTTACACCTCGAAAACAAATGTACTCCTGATACAAATGACAGAAAATCTATCATTTATGTACATTTCTTGAAAACTATTCTCACGCTCTCCATCTCTCATGTGGTTGTTCACATCAATGGAGCATTTACTTTAGCTAACAGTTGGAACTCCCAACAAGAACTTAAAAGATCTCAGTTGTTTAATAGAAAATCAAAATATGTTGACTAATCCCAATTCACAGTCAGCTTATAGCACATGCATGAGTCACGGCAGCAGTTACCCGTAACCACATATCACCTAACCCAAACCTTAACCACAAGAAGATTAAACATGACCTTAACCTGGTGGTTAATGGCAACGTTTTCTTATGAAATCACTCTCTTAGACAAACTACCCATTTCTCCCAGGTCTGGGGCCTAAATACATAAGATTCTGTAAGTGATTGACATTTCAACAAGACAGGGCACAGTCCTCACAATAGAAAATGTAGAATCACTGAGGACAGAAACTATCAGGTAAGCTAAGCAATGTGCTAGTGAGGATACAGCAGCCACCTTTAAATCAGTCATTTATTTATGCAGCACATCCTGTTACTGCTGGACAGGACGTGGGAACTAGAACATATAACACTACCATATATGGAAGCATTGAGATGACACAATGTGTGTGTGGGGGGGGGGAGGTGTACAGATCCTCTCAAGCTCTCAGGTTGGATGGGGAGCGTTGCTGCACAGCTATTTTCAGGTCTCTCCAGAGATGTTAGATCGGGTTCAAGTCCGGGCTCTGGCTGGGCCATCCAATGACATTCAGAGACTTGTCCCAAAGCCACTCCTGTATTATCTTGGCTGTGTGCTTAGGGTCATTGTCCTGTTGGAAGGTGAACCTTCGTTCCAGTCTGAGGTCCTGAACACTCTGGAGCAGGTTTTCATCAAGAAACTTTCTGTACTTTGCTCCGTTCACCTTTCCCTCGATCCGGACTAGTCTCACAGTCCCTGCCGCTAAAAAACATCCCCACAGCATGATGCTGCCACCACCATGCTTCAACGTTGGGATGGTGCCAGGTTTCCTCCAGACGTGACCCTTGGCATTCAGGCCAGTTTGGCGAGGCGGCCAGCTCTAGGAAGGAAAAGTCTTGGTGGTTCCAAACTTCTTCCATTTAAGAATGATGGAGGCCACTGTGTTCTTGGGGGACCTTCAATGCTGCAGAAATGTTTTGGTACCCTTCCCCAGATCTGTGCCTCAACACAATCCTGTCCATGAACTCTACGGATAATTCCTTCGACCTCATGGCTTGGTTTTTGCTCTGACATGCACTGTGAACTGTGGGAACTTACATAGACAGGTGTGTGCCTTTCCAAAATCATGTCCAATCAATTGATTTTATCACAGGTGAACTCCAATCAAGTTGTAGAAACATCTCAAGGATGATCAACGGAAACAGGATGCACCTGAGCTCAATTTCGAGCCTCGTAGTAAAGGGTCTGAATACTTATGTAAATAAGTTATGTGATTTCTAAAAACCTGTTTTCTCTTTGTCATTATGAGGTGATGTGTAGATTAATGAGGATTTTTATTTATTTAATCAATTTCAGAATAAGGCTGTAACCTAAATGTGAAAGAAGGGGTCTGAATACAATTTTGTTGACTGGTACCAGGTACCTTCAGACAAGTCTTGTGAGGCCTGTGGGCGTACTAGAGGAAAACAACTGACATGTGCGTGGTCGTGAGTCTCACCTTTACACAGAGGGGTCCTATTAGTGTGTAGCCCAAACTGTCTGTACCGACTTCAGCCAAGTCCCAAGACGCTTGTGGGGGACGTAGATCAAAATGGAGAACACCATTGTGTTCGTGAGAGTCTCAATCTTTCCAAATAGGAAAGTGAATCAATGCCTTTTTATTCATATATTTTTTGTGTGCAAATGTTCATGTTTTGCAGCAGTATTTGGTTCGACTTGGTGGACTAATCCCACTGGTATGTTACATTTCAGTTGACATCAAGGGGACTAAAGGGAACTCTTCACATATTTTTCTCTGTGCTCCTCTGATTTTATCGGTACTACACCTGCGAAAGTGACTCAGCTCACCAACATCCTATCGAAAATATAAACTTTGATTCCATTTAAGGAACTGTTTCCAAAAATAGTACTTTAAAGCTTAAAAAAAAAATCTCAATACAATTTGTATATGTGACATTTACCTTCTATACATTTGGACAAGACGGGACAGTGAGTTGTGTCAGGGAACTTCCCACATAACATCCAGATACCACTGGTCTGCCACATGGAGACGCGGCTGCACACTGGTCTGCCACATGGAGACGCGGCTGCACACTGGTCTGCCACATGGAGACGCGGCTGCACACTGGTCTGCCACATGGAGACGCGGCTGCACACTGGTCTGCCACATGGAAGACGCGGCTGCACACTGGTCTGCCACATGGAGACGCGGCTGCACACTGGTCTGCCACATGGAGACGCGGCTGCACACTGGTCTGCCACATGGAGACGCGGCTGCACACTGGTCTGCCACATGGAGACGCGGCTGCACACTGGTCTGCCACATGGAGACGCGGCTGCACACTGGTCTGCCACATGGAGACGCGGCTGCACACTGGTCTGCCACATGGAGACGCGGCTGCACACTGGTCTGCCACATGGAGACGCGGCTGCACACTGGTCTGCCACATGGAGACGCGGCTGCACACTGGTCTGCCACATGGAACACACTCTGATGAAGAGAGAGGAAGTTTGAAACGTCATTCTAGAATGGCAGCCTTTTACGAGAAGCTACTTCAGAGGCCATTTCCTCGTTCTAAAATAGCATTCACATCCTCAAATGACGATTAACCTTTCACATGGACAGAGTCTCGTGCTGTCTCCTCTCAAGTGTGGTGTACAGCTGTCAATCAAGTAGCATCATTATAATTAATCATTTCTTACCATGTGGTCATTCTAAATATACAGTGAATACATCTTTGTTGGTTGGAAACATTCATCAAGTTGCTCCTTGACTGGCTGACAGACCGATACCAGCAAGGAGCCGAGAAGGCAGAAGAGGAAGAGATGAGAATCGTCAGTGTCAGGATAGTTTTGGTCGTTGTAATGTGTTTAGTGTTTGTGTGTTAAAGCAGCGGGACATTTGTTAGACAGAAAGTCACGTCAGTGTTCCAGTTTCCCCACTGTCCATCCAGGGACAAAAGGCCTCTGGCCTCCAGTGAGAGATTATGTGGGAATGTCCTGCCATTGGCGGCGTGTCTTTAGTTCAGTCGTTAGCTACGCCTGATTGGCTGTGCATGTCTCCTCAGCCCGGTCACAAGCCATGTCTTAATGGCTGTTTGTGTCCTCAGGTTCTGCCAGCTTGTCCATGGTCCTCTGAGCTCTAGCGTTTTTCTCTGTGCAAAGACATCCAGGCTGCGTGTGTCTAAAAGTTTGTGTGTGTGTGTGTGCGCAACTGAACTTGCGTGTTTATATGCGTGTTTGTATTTGCATGTACTGTGTGTGTTTAAGTGTGTGCGTTTCCATGTGTGAGACTGTATGTGTGTGTGTTAAATGGTGTGTGTGTGTTAAATGGTGTGTGTGATGTAGAAGATAAACTCCATGTCCATGGCCGTCTGTGGTACGCTGGCCAAGCCTCCGTGGATGACAGGGATCAGAGCACTGTCCAGCTCGTTCATATAGCGCTGGGGTAGGAGCCTGCCTCCCGAACCCGCCTGGTACTCCACCTGGGACGCACACAAACGCAGACAGAGATATAGTATGACTGTACTGTTCAACAGGCATACAGTCACTATGTTTCAGAGATGGAACAGTAACACCGACTAGTACAATATTTTATTAATACAGCAATCAATAAAATCTAAATGATAGATATTTTCATAAACACATTTGTCCGCAAGTGCCTGGTAAGAAGAGGCGCAATACCCAGTCCCTTTCATAGTGGAGACTCGGAGGGCGAGGGAGTTGATGCCCAGTCCCTTTCATAGTGGAGACTCGGAGGGCGAGGGAGTTGATGATGCCCAGTCCCTTTCATAGTGGAGACTCGGAGGGCGAGGGAGTTGATACCCAGTCCCTTTCATAGTGGAGACTCGGAGGGCGAGGGAGTTGATGCCCAGTCCCTTTCATAGTGGAGACTCGGAGGGCGAGGGAGTTGATGCCCAGTCCCTTTCATAGTGGAGACTCGGAGGGCGAGGGAGTTGATACCCAGTCCCTTTCATAGTGGAGACTCGGAGGGCGAGGGAGTTGATACCCAGTCCCTTTCATAGTGGAGACTCGGAGGGCGAGGGAGTTGATGCCCAGTCCCTTTCATAGTGGAGACTCGGAGGGCGAGGGAGTTGATGCCCAGTCCCTTTCATAGTGGAGACTCGGAGGGCGAGGGAGTTGATACCCAGTCCCTTTCATAGTGGAGACTCGGAGGGCGAGGGAGTTGATACCCAGTCCCTTTCATAGTGGAGACTCGGAGGGCGAGGGAGTTGATACCCAGTCCCTTTCATAGTGGAGACTCGGAGGGCGAGGGAGTTGATACCCAGTCCCTTTCATAGTGGAGACTCGGAGGGCGAGGGAGTTGATACCCAGTCCCTTTCATAGTGGAGACTCGGAGGGCGAGGGAGTTGATACCCAGTGCCTTTCATAGTGGAGACTCGGAGGGCGAGGGAGTTGATACCCAGTCCCTTTCATAGTGGAGACTTGGAGGGCGAGGGAGTTGATACCCAGTCCCTTTCATAGTGGAGACTCGGAGGGCGAGGGAGTTGATACCCAGTCCCTTTCATAGTGGAGACTCGGAGGGCGAGGGAGTTGATACCCAGTCCCTTTCATAGTGGAGACTCGGAGGGCGAGGGAGTTGATACCCAGTCCCTTTCATAGTGGAGACTCGGAGGGCGAGGGAGTTGATACCCAGTCCCTTTCATAGTGGAGACTTGGAGGGCGAGGGAGTTGATACCCAGTGCCTTTCATAGTGGAGACTCGGAGGGCGAGGGAGTTGATACCCAGTCCCTTTCATAGTGGAGACTCGGAGGGCGAGGGAGTTGATACCCAGTCCCTTTCATAGTGGAGACTCGGAGGGCGAGGGAGTTGATTCCCAGTCCCTTTCATAGTGGAGACTCGGAGGGCGAGGGAGTTGATACCCAGTCCCTTTCATAGTGGAGACTCGGAGGGCGAGGGAGTTGATACCCAGTCCCTTTCATAGTGGAGACTTGGAGGGCGAGGGAGTTGATACCCAGTCCCTTTCATAGTGGAGACTTGGAGGGCGAGGGAGTTGATACCCAGTCCCTTTCATAGTGGAGACTTGGAGGGCGAGGGAGTTGATACCCAGTCCCTTTCATAGTGGAGACTCGGAGGGCGAGGGAGTTGATACCCAGTGCCTTTCATAGTGTATTGATGTTATTTACCATGTCTGTTTGTGTGGAGACTCGGAGCGCGAGGGAGTTGATGCCGCTGGCTGACAGGACAGAGAGGTGAGGGGTCAGAGCACTACAGCTGGCCACAGCCATCTCCCTCTGGAACACACAGCAGGACGGCAGCACCGCAGACAGGATCACGTCTGGATTCTTCAACACGTAGAACACCTGGGACAGGAAGAGTCAGACAGACAGACCAGTGGAAGTGAGACTGAATTGTTTCAGAGAGTTGTGATGGTGAGAGAAGGTGAACAGAACTCGGACTTCACATGTAGGTCAATTGTTATTGTAATACACTGTTGACCCCAGAAAATGAATGTCCATGCAAATGGACAATAAAAGTAGTGTATCGTATGAACTGTGTGTTTCCCACCTCAGTACACCTGATGGTGCGTCCGTCCGACTCAAACTCTGTGTCCTGCTGAATCCTCACACTGTGGACCCCCTCCAGAGGCTTCCCGTCCACACCACTGGTCACACTGTAAGGACACAAACTAATTAACCAATCATGCACCTGGGAGAAAATCCCCAGTGTGCGCGTGTAAATGCACGTGTGTATTAGCCTTACCCAGCGTTGACGGGGGAACTCCAGTCGACCCAGCGCACGGTGATGTTGTCCCGGAGCTCCCCTCCGTCGGCCTTGCCACAGGGGATGTGGAAGTCCGTCTGCAACCTCAGGGCGGCGCGCAGGGCCTCCATGGTCTCTGGGGGGATCTGCACCATCAGACCGTCCTCCACGATGCTCGACTTGGCGATGAAGCCCGACGAAGCCTTCAGAGCACCGTTGAATACCACGAAGCTGGCCCCCGTAACTAGACAATAAGGTCACAGACTGAGTAACACAGCAGGTATATAAACAGTTCAGGTTACATGGAGGCACTGGCTCGAGTCACTGGCCTGTGACCTATAGGATCTAAGGTCATGACACACCTGCTTCTTATCAGAGTCATATTCATTATACACCAAAATTAAGAAAATGGACTGAGACAGGAAGGAACTACCTGAACTTGTCCACAACTAAACATTTTTGTGCCCTCTTGAATTCGGGCTTGCGAGTGGCGCAGCGGTCTAAGGCACTGCATCTCAGTGCAAGATGCGTCACCACAGTCCCCGGATCGAATCCAGGCTGTATCACATCCGGCTGTGATTGGGAGTCCTATAGGGTGGCGCACAATTGGCCCAGCGTATTCCGGGATTGGCCGGGGTGTAGGCCTGAACCCACTGTTCCTAGGCCGTCATTGTAAATAAGAATTTGTTCTTAACTGACTTGCCTCGTTAAATAAAGGCTAAATACATTTTTTAAATTTACGACCCTGTTCTTCGAAAACAGAAAACAGTCCTCTGACCTCTAGTACTGACCTGTGCGTGTCTTTCCAGGCCGGCTGTTGGCCTGGCTCTGGTAGTTGCCCTCGTCATTCTGGAAACAGACCAGGTGGGAATCAGCCGCAGAGCTGAAGCCAGCGCCCACACTGATCACATGCTCGTTAGATACGTTTACCACCTTCAGCATCTAGAAAAAACACAAAAACACAAAAAGTTATACATGCATCGACACACACATCTCCAGCTCTTTCTAACACCTGCAGAAGGCACTCTTCCACCTACCAATGGCAAGTTGGTGGGGTTTTATACACCCACCCCCCAAAAATTCAGGTCGTGAATTGCATATAGCAACCTGGCTTAGCATGTTAGCATAGCCGAGCCTTAGCATAATCATGCTAGTTAGCTCTAACGCTACCGGTCCTGATGTTTGCGGACGACTAATAGTCAGTCTCCTGCGTGCTGATGAAAGTGCCCATGACCCTGTTGTTAATGATTTTGCTCATTTTTGGTGTGACAGTGAATTCTTACAAATGAATATGACAAAAAAAACAAAAGATATGTGGGTGTATGGATTTCAGGCGTCAAACCCCTACCCCTCAGAACACTATTGTCAAGGGCCAGGTGGTAGACACTGTAGACAACTACAAGTATCTTGGCACAATGACTGATAATAAACTTAACTTTTAGTCACACTGACATGTTGTGAAAGAAGGGCCAACAATGCCTTTTTGGTCTCAACTCAGTTTCCTGAGTTTCCTGACTTGTCCAGGTAGTCAAGTTGTACATAGTCGGTCTTAACGTCTTCTTTGATTTGCTGGTACTGCAACCTTGGTGTAAAAGCTAAACAAACAAAGATGCACTAACTAGAATAGTGAAAGTAGGCAGTAGGATCTCAGGAGTCCAGCAGACAAGTGGTGAGGAAGGCAGAATCCATCCTGTCTGACTGTGCCCACCTTCTACACCAGGAGTCCAGCAGACAAGTGGTGAGGAAGGCAGAATCCATCCTGTCTGACTGTGCCCACCTTCTACACCAGGAGTCCAGCAGACAAGTGGTGAGGAAGGCAGAATCCATCCTGTCTGACTGTGCCCACCTTCTACACCATGAGTTCCAAGTTTCCTGGTTTAGATTAACCAACCGTTAAGATTAACAAGTCTTAACACTCCTTCACCCCAATGGCCATTGCCCTTTTGAATACAGGGAAGAGGTGGTGGTAGGCTAGGCATGATGACGCTGAGGATGGCGATGGTAATATGTTGTTGATGATTAAGGGGATATGTCGATGTTTTCGTCAGCAGATTGTTGATATGTTGTTGACGAGATGAACTGAGAACGCACACACTTTGGCTTGCTATACTTGTGCTGCTGCTTCCGTCATCGATCATAGGGCCTTCAGAAAGTATTCACACCCATCAACTTTTTATACATTTTGTTGTTACAGCCTGAATTTAAAGTGGATTACATTGACATTTTTTTTTGTCACTGGCCTACATAGAATAATGTCAAAGTGGAATTATGTTTCTAAGATGTATATTTTTATATTATTAATTAGAAAAGTCAATAAATATGCAACCCCTTTGTTGTGGCAAGCCTAAATAAGTTCAGGAGTAACAATTTGAGTCACAAGTCACATAATAAATTTCATGGACTAACGCTGTGCGCAACCTCTTCTCGGTACCCACACATACATCTGTAAGGTCCCTCAGTCAAGCAGTACATTTTAAAAACAGATTCAACCACAAAGACCAGGGAGGGTTTTAAATGCCTCGCAAAGAATGGCACCTATTGCTAGATTTGTTTTATTTTTATTTTTTACCTTTATTTAACTAGGCAAGTCAGTTAAGAAAAAAATCTTATTTTCAATGACGGCCTAGGAACAGTGGGTTTAACTGCCTGTTCAGGGGCAGAACGACAGATTTGTACCTTGTCAGCTCGGGGGTTTGAACTCGCAACCTTCCGGTTACTAGTCCAACGCTCTCTAGGCTACGCTGCCGCCCCGGTAAAAAATAAAACAATCGGACATTGAATATCCCTTTGAGCATGGTGAAGCTATTAGACTTTGGATGGTGTATCAATACACTCAGTCACTACAAAGATACAGGTATCCAGGCAACTCAGTTGCTGGAGAGGAAGGAAACCACTCAGGGATTTCAACACGAGGCCAACGGTGACTTTAAAACAGTTACATAGTTGAATGGCTGTGATAGGAGAAAACTGAGGATGGATCAACAACACTGTAGTTACTCCACAATACTAACCTAAATGACAGAGTGAAAAGAAAGCCTGTACAGAATAAATATTCCAAAACATACATCCTTTTTGCAAAAAGGTGCTAAAGTAAAACTGTAAAAAATGTGTCCTGAGTACAAAGTGTTATGTGGGGGTAAATCCAATAAAACTCATTACTGAGTACCGCGCTCTATATCTTCACGCATAGTGGTGGCTGCATCATGTTATGGGTATATGCTTGTACCTTTCAGCAGGACAATAACCTAAAATACAATGCCACATCTACACTGGAGTTGCTTACCAAGAAAACCGTGAGTGTTCCTGAGTGGCCGAGTTAGAGTTTTGGCAACACCTGAAAATGGTTGTCTAGCAATGATCAACAAACAATTTGACAACGCTTGAATAATTTTGAAAATAATAAATGGGCAAATGTTGCACAATCCAGGTGTGGAAAAGCTCTTAGAGACTTGGCAGCTGTAATCGCTGCCAAAGGTGCTTCTACAAAGTATTGACTCAGGGGTGTAGATGCTTATGCAAATGAGATATTTCAGTATTTCATTTTCCAAAAATGTGCAAACATTTCTAAAAATAGGTTTGAATTTTGTCATTATGAGGAATTGTGTGTAGATGGGTGAGAGAAATACATGCATTTAACCCATTTAGAATTCAGGCAGTAACATCAAAATGCGGAATAAATCAAGGGGTATGAATACTTCCTGAAGGAACTGCATATTTGAAAAGAAAAGTTGAAACTTTAACGTTGTCCTTCAAACCAGATAGAAACAAAATGTCTTACCTCAGCAAAGCTACTCTTGGGAATGTCTATGTAGCTGTGGCCCATCTCCATGTGGATCCTCAGGCCCTCCACGGCAGGCAGACTGTACTGGTAGTTCCTCAGGTCCTGGAAACAAAAACGCAACACAGAACTTACTTGAGGGCATTAATAGCATGTGACCTACTACATTCTCTCAGACATATGACATGCGTCATAGACAATCATTTTTGAAAAGACTAACACACACAGTATCTTAAGATGTTTCAGAGCTGTAACAGACAGGGTATGATAATCCAGTTAGACCTGCCCTCACAGGCTCCTCTCTCCCAGCAGTGAAAAGTTGGCAGGGAACCAAACTACTGCAGTGTCTCTCCCACAGGAGTCCTGATCTAGCTCTGTGTGTGTCATCCCGGTCCTCTGTCGGCTGGCCCTCACCTGAACTCAGGAGCACTGCACAGCATATGCTGGCTCAGTGATCATCCCAGAGGATCAGGGAGATCTCTCTTAACTCGGCTTTAAATCAGGGCTGGAGACCTACTTTTACTGCTTAGCTTCAGGTTTGATGTGAATTGTTATATTCAAAGTTTAGATTGATCAAAAAGAAAAAAAGATACTCTGAAGTATAATAAAATAAATAACAATAAAATTGTTTGTGTGTGTGTGTACTTACAGCCAGCAGGTTCATGATGGTGTGTCCGGTCTCTCTGAACACAGTCTCTCTGAAGCGGACGCTGACCAGCGTACTGGGGTACACTGCAACACAACCCACATAGGGTCAAAGGTCACTAGAATCAGGCTCAACATCAGTCTAAACACTTGTTGCCAATAATTTCATTATTATTTCATCAGGTCATTACTGTAAACTATGGCCACGTTTGTAAAGTAGAGTCAAAGTAAGAGGTGATCTCAATAGTCTAGAGGCTAAAGCACATATCTAGGTCTTGGCCAAGTTCAAAAGTTTGAAACGTCTAGCAGAAAAACTGATTTAAAAAAAGGGTAGGAAGTGTACGTTTTTACTCAAAGTAACAATGTGGTCAAAGGCTTAGTAACTTAAATTGTAGATTCCCCACACGTGGGGGCCGCATGATATCTGTGAAGTGGGCTACCAGAGTTTTTCAACCTGAGCTTAGTACTAGGGTGCTACAGTAGCTGACTGTCCAGTTGTGATCATTTCCATCTGCCTGGAGCCTTCCTCCGATCGCTATCTTATTGTTGACTCTTACCCTCGTCTCCTGTGACCAAACGCCCGCGTCTGGATTATTGACTCTGGAATTGATCTACTTTGGATTTACCTCACTGTATCACAATTGGATTAGCGGACTCTCCCTCTGAAGCGCCTCTCTCATGGGCTCTTCTTTGGTAGCCAACTCAGCCGTCAATCAGTAAGTCTCCGCCCCCTCTAGATAACTGGATTAGCTGACTCTCCCTCGGATAGTGAAACGGCCTCTCCCTCTGAAGCGCCTCTCTCATTGGCAGCTAACTCAGCCGTCAATCAGTAAGTCTCCGCCCCCTCTAGATAACTGGATTAGCTGACTCTCCCTCAGATAGTGAAACGGCCTCTCCCTCTGAAGCGCCTCT
Organism: Oncorhynchus keta; assembly: GCF_023373465.1. Lineage (NCBI taxonomy): Eukaryota > Metazoa > Chordata > Actinopteri > Salmoniformes > Salmonidae > Oncorhynchus > Oncorhynchus keta. The sequence goes on from NC_068426.1 coordinate 41,447,624, forward strand.
CTCATTGGCAGCCAACTCAGCCGTCAATCAGTAAGTCTCCGCCCCCTCTAGATAACTGGATTAGCTGACTCTCCCTCAGATAGTGAAACGGCCTCTCCCTCTGAAGCGCCTCTCTCATTGGCAGCTAACTCAGCCGTCAATCAGTAAGTCTCCGCCCCCTCTAGATAACTGGATTAGCTGACTCTCCCTCAGATAGTGAAACGGCCTCTCCCTCTGAAGCGCCTCTCTCATTGGCAGCTAACTCAGCCGTCAATCAGTAAGTCTCCGCTCCCTCTACTTTAAATAACTGCATATACCGGTAACATTATTTGATACCTGGTTAGATGGCACTATGTATTTCCAAAACGTTGGTTTACTTTAATGTAGCTGTAAGTTTGGTGTTGATAGCAACTGGCTGACTCATGCAGTGCTAACGTAACATTAGCCGGCTGGTAGGGCTAATGTTAGCAGGCTAGTTGGCTAGCAAACGTGCAAGCTTATTTGTAACAATAAATTCATAGAGAATTTGTTTTGCAAATTGGCAAAAAATGACATTGAAACCTGTAGTCATGAGGGCAAATTATTTGGTTTAATTCGAAGTTCTACATTTGAAGTTATTTCTGTTGGAGTTTAAATTATAGGGAATAGGCTGGCTTGCCGGGTCATCCACATAATGTCCCACCCTGCAAAAACATTTTCCGGAATGACTTTGACACTCTAATTGGATTTATGTAATAACTCAAAAAATAGAAAAGTCTTGTAATTCTGCATTGGTACTTCTGATGCAGATATGAATGCAAATCCATATGTAATGTTTATGGAACTATTTACCATGCATTTATTACCACTGAACCTAGACAAGGCGAGTAACTGTTGGGGGCTCACCACTGTGTTCTGCTCCCAGCCGTAGGAGCAGTCTAAGGGGGAAGACCTTGGCCCAGGGCACCTCCAGCCTCTGGATGAGCAGGCCACAGAGGAAGGGCTGTGGAGGCAGACAGAGGCCCTCCAGGGCCTGAAAGGTAGGGGAGAAGAACAGGACCCCGCCGTGCTCCTTACTACCCAGGAAACTACCCGTGAACGCCACGTTGCCCAGCTCCTCCACAAACTTCCCTAAGGGAGGGGGAGAGACAGAGGTCAGTGTGTGCAGAGTACCACTTCAGCGGGGTGGCAGCACCCCCCCGACGACACGCTATGCAACACCCACACTGCTCAAATCACAGGCAAATGCACTTTTTTTTAGCCTAATGATGTTGGCAGAAGACCGCCTCAGTAGAAATGGTAGGGTATAGACTTATGGGTACTAAACTGGTTGCTATTCAGTTGAGTATTAGAAATATGTTTAAATGTACAAATGAGGGCTCCCCCTAGGATTTTGATGGTTGAGTAGGCCTTATGTTGGGTAGAGGGGAGGACCTAAGGGGGTCAGTCAACTCCCACCATCAGGAAACTGGAGCATTTAGTATTTTTTGAGGAACCAGTAACTGCGATTTCCTGAAACCTAGGGCTCTATTTTTGGCTGGTGTTAAGGCGGTGATCGTGTCAAACGCACGTTAGTTAGCAATTTCATCATGTAAAAACGAGCGCACTGGCAAAATGTCATTTTCCAGCCCTAACGCCAGGTTCGACAATTCACCAGTCTTTCTTGCGCTCAGATGTGCGGGGTGGAAATATTTTAGACATGTCCTTAAAAACGAGATCAAATTTCAGGCACCGCTGATAAGGATATTTAAGACCCACCAAAAGTTGGTTTTAGAGGTAACGCAGTTCGTTATGGCGTGAACTTTGACAAACGGAACGCAGCCTATCCAGCCATGACGCACACTGCCCATATGCGCATGGAACAAGAGTTGCGTAATGGTGCCTGTATACGTCGTATTTAGAAACATACAAAAAAAATCCCATTGCGTTTGATTTTCTTAAAAACCAAGGATAGCCTCCTCTCAACGAAGGCTTTTTCTTTTGTCTGCCAATGCAATCCCGAAGTAGTCCAGACGGTCGATAAATGGTTTTGGCTCCTGAATTCAACTGGAAATACATTTTAAAATCACCAAAGCTTTATTAAAATATCAAGTTTGAGAGGAGTAAAATAGCGAGCGGACATTCCCTTTTTATCTATGCATTGTAGGCAGGCCCACATTATTTTAGTCAGACAGGTCCCGTTCTGGACCTGCGTAAAATAACGTCCATGATCTAGGCTGTGTCCATGCCCATCGTTAAACGAGCGATGAGAACCTCGTGATTTTACGACGTTACATTGGACATGTATTTATTGTTGTCGCAAAAAAAAAAAAAAATGATTTGCTTGTTTTTCGTTTTCATTTTGTTACAACCACATGTATTAGATTGATTTAGCCTCCTGGTAAAATTGGGACAACTTGCACTGCAACTTCTGGAGATGTGAGAATGTGATCTGTAAAATGGTTCCGATTTAGGTTAATAAAATATAGGCCTAATTGGGAGCAGTATAACGGTGAGTGGACATTCTCCCTCTCTTTATATTGAATTTTGTCCAGCTACTGTGAAAAGTGTGGATGTGTGTAAAACCCTCCATAACCTTACATGTTCTGTTAGAAAGGTGCATTTGCTCTGGATACCAAAACAGCCAACCACTCCATCTAAACGTGAATCGATTCTCAATTGCGGTACGGTTCTAGAAACATACAGCCCTCTACTTTCATATCACATCCAAATCAATTGGGGGCTCGTCGGAGCAGAGAATTCTTCTCCTCGGCCAAGTCCTCAGATTGGCTCAGCTCCAATTTCAGACGGCTGAGTCAGAAACCACAGGGTCGTCTTTCGTACCACTGTACATGGACCTAAAATTGTGTGAATGGTATGCAAAATGCGTGCAGGTCTGTCTGTGTGTGTGTTTCCGTCTACCTCTGTGCGTCCTGGTAGATGGAGAGGAACAGGCTGTGTGTGTGTGTGTGCGTGCATCTACCCCTCTGTGCATCCTGGTAGATGGAGAGGTACAGCGTGAACAGGTCTTTGGGCAGAGATCTCTCCTCAGACAGACACTCCAGGATGAACACTACCTCCCTCTGCCCTACTGTCTGTAGACCACTGGAGCCCAGACACCAGCACTTCCTACTGCAGTCTACAGGAGAGTAGAGACACACCGTGAGGAAACACATTAGTTTGGGACTGGGACTAGGAATAAGGAGGTTTGCGTTTGATCTCAAAACTCCAAGGTAACACCCTTTCTTTTTTCACCTTCCCATCACCTGAACTGATTTGAAGAAAGTGGACAGGGAATGTACCCGGTAGGAATCCACCATATTGCGTTCAACAGTCCCATCTTTTCAGATCAGTGCAGACAAAGGAAGGGAGAGGTGAGGAAGCCACTTTACAAGAGGGTAGAGATGGATGTTCTACTCACAGCTGACTAGTTTGACATTGACCAGCAGGTTGGCATTGAGGACAAACGTTAAAGGTCGTGGGCCTCCCTCCTCCAATAGGAGCAGGATCTGGCAGGGGGCGGGTCGCTCCTCCACCAATAGATCTCCTCCCCCCTCCTCTTCTCCGGTGGTGATGAGTAGAGGTGGCAGGCCCTCGTCATCCTCTGGCAGCAGACTGGGGCTCCTCTCTACGCAGCTCCCTAGCCCACACAGCAGGCTGTAGTCCCAGGGCCCTGACACTGGGGGGCGCACAACCTCCAATTTTGCTGGGACCTCAGGGGCCAACATACCACCCTCAGACACCGCTGCAAAGCCAGGGGATACTCTGCTGCCAGCCTGGAAGAGACGGCGGATGAGAAATGGATGGGATGAAAGAGAAAATAAACAAACGTGTGCGTCTAGGGATTTTACAATGGGTGTGTGTGTACAGTACCAATCAAACGTTTAGACACACCTTCTCATTACAGGGTTTTTCATTATTTGTTTAACACTTTTTCTTGGTTACTACATGATACCATATGTGTTATTTAATAGTTTATGTCTTCACTATTATTCTACAATGTAAAAAATAGTACAAATAAAGAAAAACCCTTGAAAGAGTAGGTGCCTCTTACGTGGGTGTGTGTCTATATAGAGCTCCTCCTCTTACCGTAGGGGGGTCTGGTGTGACAGGGCTGGACTCCTGGGAACTCCTTCTGCCAGTCACAGATAGCCTGGTGGTGTCGGCCACCTCTCCGTTGGGCAAGATGCCATCTGCAAACCACACACGCTTCTGCTCACGAGGACAACCTGACACATCCACCACACAGGGACAGGGATTTCTGTCATTTTCCCCATTTCCCTATTTAAAGTGTTGTTTAGAGCGCTAAATTTATACCAGTGTTTCCCAATATTAAATTAGCGGCCGCTGCTAAAACATTGCCGCCACTCACCAAAACTACGATAAAAAGAATATTTAAAAAAATATATAAGATACGATTTTGGGGGGAAATCATATTAAGGGATTAAATTAAATTAAATTAAACCAAATATAAAATATGTCGAAAAGATAATGGAGATATATATTTTTAAAATAAGATCTTTGTCGAACTAACAATCACCAAAATAAAGACAGTCTGGGAGAATCTAAAATTCCAAAAATGTCATGGCATGGGGCCCCCATTGATTTTGTTATAATGTTTGAGTCACTCAGCATAACACAGCGTAAGCCATTGGAAAAATGATAGGGGAAACACTGAATACAAATGAGAAACAAGGGAAAATAAAAACAGGAAATCTGGTAAAAATGGAAATGATAAAAATCTAAATTTTTCATTATAGCCAAACTGTGGCTGGCTAAGCTATCCAATGGAGAGCAAGAGGATGTTTATCCCTTTTGGGAACACCATTATACAACAGCAACCCTTGATACTAGTTCAAGGGGTGCATAAGTACCGTCGCTGCAGGGGGTTTTGAGCACGGAGACGGGCACCATGACGGTGGGCGGAGGGGAGTTGAGGGTGCCTGCAGCCCGGGCCTGTTGCAGCGGGGGGATTGTGCTGCAGTACTCTGACGGGACGTTGGGGTTCGGGCTCGGACCTGTCGGACTCATCATACGCTCCAGAGCCTGGGCTAGAGGGGGAGATGAGAGCGAGAGATAGAGGGGGAGGTGAGAGAGAGAGATAGAGGGGGAGGTGAGAGAGAGAGATAGAGGGGGAGATGAGAGAGAGAGAGATAGAGGGAGAGGTGAGACATTTTACAAATGTTCCACTCTTAGAATTAAAATCACTTTTTCCCCCGGGTAACCCGGACTGTCTTTAAAGTGTAATTTTTAAGCATTAAGGCCCCGAGGGGTTGTGGTAAATGGCCAATATACCACGGCTAAGGGCTGTTCTTAAGCACATCACAACCTAGAGTGCCCAGATACAGCGCTTAGCCGTGGTATATTGGCAATACACCACAAACCCCCGAGGTGCCTTATTGCTATTATAAACTGGTTACCAAAGTAATTAATTAGAGCAGTAAAAATACATGTCATACCCGTGGCATACGGTCTGATATACCATGGCTTTCAGCCAATCAGCATTCAGGGCTCCCAGAACCACCCAGTTTATAATAAAGCATTTAAAACCATAGGAGAGAATCATATGCCTTTCGAAGGTGTATTATACATAACATTTCATGTTTACTTTTACATTCATTCTCATAAAAATATGACTCTAAAGCAATATAAAGTCATTGATAATCTCACAAGGTCTCGTTTTAAAATGTGTAGTTGGGGTTTGAAACAGCCTGAAAAACCGAGGCAAAAATAGAACCGGTTCAAATGAACAAACCACTTTTAGGGAACAGTGCCTTCGGAAAGTATTCAGACCCCTTGACCTTTTCCACATTTTGTTACTTTACAGCCTTATTCTAAAATTGATTTAATTGTTGTTATCCTCAATCAATCAACACACAATACCCCAATGAAAAAGCAAAACATTTTTTTTTAGAAATGTTTGCTCATCTATATTTCACATTAACATAAATATTCAGACCCTTTACTCAGTATTTTGTTGAAGCACCTTTCGCAGCAATTACTGCCTCCAGTCTTCTTGGGTATGATGCTACAAACTTGGCACACCTGTATTTGAGGAGCTCCTCCCATTCTTCTCTACAGATCCTCTCAAGCTCTGTCAGGTTGAATGGGAAGTGTTGCTGCACAGCTATTTTCAGGTCTCTCCAGAGATGTTCAATCGGGTTCAAGTACAGGCTCTGGATGGGCCACTCAAGGACATTCAGAGACTTGTCCCGAAGCCACTCCTGCGTTGTCTTGGCTGTGTGCTTAGAGTCGTTGTCCTGTTGGAAGGTGAACCTTCACCCCAGTCGGAGATCCTGAGCAGGTTTTTAAATCAAGGATCTGTGTACTTTGCCATGTTCATCTTTGCCTCGATCCAGACTAGTCTCCCAGTCCCTGCCGCTGAAAAACATCCCCACAGCATGATGCTGCCACCACCATGCTCCACCTTAGGGATGGTTCCAGATTTCCTCCAGACATGGCGCTTGGCATTCAGACCAAAGAGTTCAATCTTGGTTTCATCAGACCAGGGAATCTTGTTTCTCATGGTCTGAGAGTCTTTAGGTGTCTTTTGGCAAACTCCAAGAGGGCTGTCATGTGCCTTTTACTGAGGAGTGGCTTCCGTCTGGCCACTCTACCATAAAGACCTGATTGGTGGAGTGCTGCAGAGATGGTTGTCCTTCTGAAAGATTCTCCCATCTACCCAGAGGAACTCTGGAGCTCTGTCAGAGTGACCATCAGGTTCTTGGTCACCTCCCTGACCAAGGCCCTTCTCCCCAGTTGCTCAGATTGGCCGATGGGGCAAGCTCTAGGAAAAGTTTTGGTGGTTCCAAACTTCTTCCATTTAAGAATGATGGAGACCATTGTGTTCTTGGGGACCTTCAAATGCTGCAGAATTGTTTTGGTACCCTTCCCCAGATCTGTGCCTCAACACAATCCTGTCTCTGAGCTCTACGGACAATTCCTTCACCCTCATGGCTTGGTCTTTGCTCTGACATACACTGTCAACGGAGGGACCTTATATAGACAGGTGTGTGCCTTTCCAAATCACGTCCAATCAATTTAATTTAACACAGGTGGACTCAGTCAAGTTGTAGAAACATCAAGGATGATCAATGGAAACAGGATGCACCTGAGCTCAATTTTGAGTGTTATAGCAAAAGGTCTGAATACTTATGTAAATAAGTTTACATTTGATTTTTTTTAAATCTCATACATTTGCTAAAAATTGCACAAAAAAAACAGTTAACGCTTTTTCATGTTGGGGTATTGTGTGTAGATTGCTGAGGATTTTGTTTTATTTAATCAATTAGAATAAGGGAGTAACATAACAAAATGTGGAAAAAGTCAACGGGTCAGGAACACTTAAGGCACTGTACAATCTAGGCCTTTGTGAACATAGGCTATTCATAGGGATGTTATGATAAATAAATAAAAACAATACAAATTTGGCTTTTCACAAAATAAATTGCTGGTAAAAACACACAGGCTAGCCTACACTGTATCCAAATACAGCCACTGTATAATATAAATGAAACGACAGCGGCATTGGATGTTGGTACACCAGAAGCCTTTTCCAATGGAAACGCTGCGTTGGAGAGGCGGTTGCAGTGCGTTCTGTGTGGTGCCACACGTTGGATTTATCTAACCTACGCGTCAAACTGTATGCGTAGACGGCTTGACAGAAATGGTAGCAGAAGGTGAATTTTGAACATTTGCTGAAGCCCCCTCTCTGCACTTGGTGGCACACAATTAGCCCAGCGTTGTCCGGGTTAGGGGAGGGTTTGGCCGGCAGGGATGTCCTGGTCCCATCGCGCACTAGTGACTCCTGTGGCGGGCCGGGCGCAATGCACGCCGACAGTCGCCAGTCGCACAGTGTTTCCTCCGACACGTTGGCGCGGCTGGCTTCCGGGTTAAGCGGGCATTGTGTCAAGAAGCAGTGTGGCTTGGCTGGGTTGTTTCGGAGGACGCATGGCTCTCGACCTTCGGCTCTCCCGAGTCCGTACGGGAGTTGCAGCGATGGGACAAGACTAACTACCAATTGGATACCACGAAAGTGGGGAGAATTTTTAAAATATATATTTTTTTTCATGTAAAAACAAAAAATAATGTAGGTATGCCTACCATACTAGTAGCTCAAAGGTTGGAGCCAATTTTGTTAGCGTAGGCCTAATAACTGCATTTTAAGGTCGCGTGTATAGTTTCAACACAATATGCATAAACAATAGGCTATAGTAAATATGATAGAATAATACAACAGCACACACACCCACAAAACACACACACTGAGACATTGCATATAACAGCTGTACACACATCTGGACCATGACATACGCATGTTCTGTGCTGTAGCGAATCAACATTATTTCACGGGATGTTTGCCATGTCCTAATAGCATTTGTTGTATATAGCCGAAGTAAACAATAATGGTGAAAAGTAATCAAAACAACTGTTCCGCCACCTCTCTTGGCCAAGCCTCACGTTTAACAGACACTCCTATACAGCAATCTAACGTGGACAGATGGAAGCCCCGCATCACATGGGCGACGTGAGCTATCCTTCTCACACCACAGAAAAACCACGTCGTACTGCCCTGGCTCTGCATCCACCATAGTTACCGGAACTGTGCTGTGAAATTAAAACAGTCAGCACACTACGGTTAAGTTTGGCTCTGTTATTGTACATCAGGCAAGGAAGGGTGAATGAGGAAGTGATGGGAGAGAACAAGAGTGAGAGAATGAGAGAGTGGGATATGGATGGAGAGAGAGAGTGGGGGAGTTGATTCCAGGAAAGCGAGTGGTGGCCTAACTCAGATCAGGCCAGGCATGCTAGCAGATACACATATACTTCCAGTCATTGCCCTAGTTAGCATTGGCTTTGCGAAACCCTCTAACTTACTTCATACGGGACACGGTCTCATAAAAATGGTATCCAATTTCATCTGACTCTGGGGAAGGAGATAAAAGGGCCTCATTGCCAAAATGGCGTATCCCAAAAGCTAAGCACTCAGGGAGTATTGAAAATTCCCAAAACAATGGATAGAGGACTCTCTTTTGTACATTTTGACAGCATTGAAAAAGAACACATTTCCAATGCAGCCCTGGGACATCACTGGAGACCAAATGTGGCCCAAGGGGCAAAATTAGTTTGACACCCCTAACCTAAATGGACACCCGATGCCGTGCTTCGTCCGCTAGCTGCTGTGTGTGTGTGTGTGTGTGTGTGTGTGTGTGTGTGTGAGAGTGTGTGAGAAGTGCTGACTGGGCTCTGGCCTTCATTATATTGATTAAACATCATATCATCTTTAGTGGCCTGGTTGGACAGGCACGAGCCAACACAGTCCGTCAGACTACCTGCACGACACATACGCACACACACACACACTGGCACACACACACACACACACACACACACACACACACACACACACACACACACACACACACACACACACACACACACACACACACACACACACACACACACACACACACACACGTGAATGAAGCCACACAAGCGCAGACACTAGTTAGGCTATTAGCTTGGGTTAAGAGCACTACTCACAACAACAGATCAATAGCACAACAGAAGAGAGAGAGACTGAGGAGAGAGTTTAAGAGTTGCACCTTGATCTTTCTGAGAGGAGACAATGACACGGCATAAAAAGCGCAGCAGTCTGTGTCCTCTAAGGAGCACTCAACAAGCCCATATAGATCAGAGAAATAAACTGAATCCAGTGTGTGTGTGTGTGCACGTTGCACACCACAACAACATGTACACAGAATCAGATCATAACAGATAAACCAGTGTGAGCTAGAAGCACTAGGCTTCTTGTTCTTCTCTGTTAAAAAAATTCATAGGGCGTCCCATCTTACCTTGCTTTCACTCCTCCAAACTCGGAGCTCTGTAGGTCCCCTTGGTCACGCTAACCTACTTAGCCTTACCGACGTTAGCCCTTGTTGGCTGAATGTAAATGGGCTGTATTAGCCTAACTGAAGCAAAGTATATTAGCCATATTACAGTAGGTGCTAGCTTGACTGAAGCTAGCGCTGTTCTCCCAGCTGGGCTGTTAGCTGCAGACTCCAGGCTGGCAAGGGAGGTGTACTGTGAGCCTCACAGACTGACTGCTCCCAATACTGATGAGCGCAATGGGGAGAGTAATGGAGGGGGAGGGAGCGTCGCATCACCCTGCTCCTGCCCTCAGTCCCAATCAAAGTGGATGGCCCCTTTTCTTTCTTTCTTTCCCTCACACACACACACAGTAGACAAGGGGCCGGAAATAGCCTGTCCCTGGACATGTGTGCCCGTGCCAGAGACGGAGTCAATTGTGCAGTGTGTGTGCGCATGCATCACATGCTCACTGCGTCCGGTGGCTCCCGTCACACACACACACACACACACACACACACACACACACACACACACACACACACACACACACACACACACACACACCCTAACTCCTTCCAGCCATAACTACATACCTCCAGCTCCGCCCCTTTCTCTGCACCAGTCATATCGTCCTGACTCTAACCTCAGCTCTGTTTCTGGAGAGGAGAAAGTCATTCACCTGACCAGGGAAGCAGAACCATAGAAATTGAATACATAGAACAGAAACGCTTCTCTTTTCCACCTGATTTTTCACCACTCACCAATAACATTGTAAAGCAACAGAAATGACTGATTAGTTGGCTAGAGTGGCACTAGGGCGAGACAGGATACCCTGGCCTCCTAGCAACACCACCATCGGCGGGTAAATTAGAAAGCATTATTTTCAAATGGGGATGGATGTTCTAGTCATTGTGTTTCTATGTGCAGCTCCTCAGTGGAAGGCCAAAGTCGTTGTTCAGGAGAGCAGAAGGGCTTTGCACAGACCTTTCAGGTGGCAGGCCAGTCGTTGTTCAGGAGAGCAGAAGGGCTTTGCACAGACCTTTCAGGTGGCAGGCCAGTCGTTGTTCAGGAGAGCAGAAGGGCTTTGCACAGACCTTTCAGGTGGCAGGCCAGTCGTTGTTCAGGAGAGCAGAAGGGCTTTGCACAGACCTTTCAGGTGGCAGGCCAGTCGTTGTTCAGGAGAGCAGAAGGGCTTTGCACAGACCTTTCAGGTGGCAGGCCAGTCGTTGTTCAGGAGAGCAGAAGGGCTTTGCACAGACCTTTCAGGTGGCAGGCCAGTCGTTGTTCAGGAGAGCAGAAGGGCTTTGCACAGACCTTTCAGGTGGCAGGCCAGTCGTTGTTCAGGAGAGCAGAAGGGCTTTGCACAGACCTTTCAGGTGGCAGGCCAGTCGTTGTTCAGGAGAGCAGAAGGGCTTTGCACAGACCTTTCAGGTGGCAGGCCAGTCGTTGTTCAGGAGAGCAGAAGGGCTTTGCACAGACCTTTCAGGTGGCAGGTGCTCCAAATGAAAAAAAGGGCACCCCCATGACACACATATTTCACAATATGAGGAGGAAATTATATTCCTAAAAAAGCTTTCCAATTTCACTGACTCACCCTGTGATGAGGAGCTCACTCGCTGGCGATGGCCGTTGCGCTTGTGCCATAAACCTACCATTCTCTTGTAAAACAATGTTCGCTCAATAGGCCTATTTGGAAGTTGATCAAATATTTTAGTCTAATCTGTCTTCTTTTCAGCGGGAGCCATTTGCTCTCAAACTGGTGCGTTACCGTGATTGTATTTGAAATATTGCGAAAGGCCTGTTTTGTCTCCATGCTGTTCACTGACAGATTTGCCACACGTTTCCCCACTGTAGGCTGTGCCTTGTTATTGGGCTGCACACAATACACAGCGAGGCCATTTTTAAAAGAAGCTATTGATCCTCTGTGGCTAGATTATAGGCCTACTTATGTTGTAGTAGGCTATTGATCCTCTGTGGCTAGATTATAGGCCTACTCATGTTGTAGTAGGCTATTGATCCTCTGTGGCTAGATTATAGGCCTACTCATGTTGTAGTAGGCTATTGATCCTCTGTGGCTAGATTATAGGCCTACTCATGTTGTAGTAGGCTATTGATCCTCTGTGGCTAGATTATAGGCCTACTTATGTTGTAGTAGGCTATTGATCCTCTGTGGCTAGATTATAGGCCTACTTATGTTGTAGTAGGCTATTGATCCTCTGTGGCTAGATTATAGGCCTACTCATGTTGTAGTAGGCTATTGATCCTCTGTGGCTAGATTATAGGCCTACTCATGTTGTAGTAGGCTATTGATCCTCTGTGGCTAGATTACAGGCCTACTTATGTTGTAGTAGGCTATTGATCCTCTGTGGCTAGATTACAGGCCTACTTATGTTGTAGTAGGCTATTGATCCTCTGTGGCTAGATTACAGGCCTACTTATGTTGTAGTAGGCTATTGATCCTCTGTGGCTAGATTATAGGGCTACTTATGTTGTAGTAGGCTATTCTGAATTATAGAATTACTGCTGCCTGTTCAACAACTTCAGCAAATGTATTTAATTTAATAAATGATGAAGTGCTGCTGTGCGTAGGCTATCAGCCAACCAGACTAAATATTGAGTTAATTTGACCAGGGGTGCTGCAGCACCTCCAGCACCCGTTCCGCGGCTATGATTCTATAAGGAAATAAATGTTGAAGTGCTGCTGTGCGTAGGCTATCAGCCAACCAGACTAAATATTGATGTCAATCAAGTGTTGTGCTGTTGACATTTAAACTAGGTAGCTCGCCACAGACACTCAACCAGTGACCGCATTTCGAGCCATGCATGTTTGAATCCCGGGCACACTCAATCTCTGTACAGGAAAGGCACAACCGGGCCCACGAGAGGTGTGGGGGGTTGACGAACTTGACGACGTGACGATGACTTGGGGGCAGTGGGTTGTCAAGGATCTCAAGGATAAATTGGCTAATTTTACAGACCCCCCCCCTTAGACTGTCTAAAAACTTCACTAGTTGTCAAGTCCTTGCTTCCTCCGTCCTTGGAAGGTCAATTAGATGAAGTCTGAGGGAGGGACCTTGGATCCTCTCCTCCAATGAGAGCTTTGAGAGGAATTGAGGAAACAAGGATGACAACTAGTGACATTTTCAGACAACCTTATGCCACTCCTTAGCCTACACTGTGACCAAGCCACAAACAAGCACAACTACCAGTTAACAAAGTGCTATTCATCAGTCATGTGCTGCTCTAGATAGTCTAAGGCTCTGTCCCAAATGACACTCCATTCTCTATAGTGCACTACTTTTGACCAGGGTCCATTGGGATGCTTCCTAGAGTACAGCAACCAATGTTCCTTCTAAGCTGAGCGGTGCGCAGTAGCCCCGAGACTGCCGAGGAAGCTCCCCGAGGACTGTCAGAAAAAATATCAGCCCACGGAGAGAAGCACGAGATTGAACTTCACTCAGCTTTATACAGTTTTCCCTGTTTGTTAACACTATCAACGTTTCCCTTTACTGTGTCAATTGTGATCGAATCAACGCAATATTAGCCACTTTCAATACAACTTACCCAAACAAAAACGAACTACGCAAGACTTGGTATCCAAAACTAACTGCACAAAGATTTTGTTGTAGGCAGAAGTGGGTATTTCTCCTTTGCTAAAGATAATCATTCCACCTGACAGGTGTGGCATATCAAGAATCTGATTAAAAACATGATCATTACACAGATGCACCTTGAGCCAAGGACAACAAAAAGGCCACGCTAAAACACAATGCCACAGATGTCTCAAGTTGAGGCAGCGTGTAATTGGCATCCTGACTGCAGAAATGTCCACCAGAGGTGTTGCCAGATAATTTCATGTCAACGTAGTTTCAGAGAATTTGCCAGTACGTCCAACCGGCCTCACAACCGCAGACCACGTGTATGGCGTCATGGCAACGTGGAGGCGAGCAGTTTACTGAAGTCAACGTTATTTACACAGTGCCGCATAGTGGCGGCGGCGGAGATATAGTATGGGAAGGCACAAGCTACGGACAACTAGAGAGATTCTGTGATGAGATCCTGACGCTCATTGTTGTGCCATTCATCTGCCGCCATCACTATGAAATAATATATGGAATCATGTAGTAACCAAAAAAGTGTTAAATCAAAATATATTTGAGATTCTTCGAAGTAGCCACGCTTTGCCTTGATGACAGCTTTGCACACTCTTTGCATTCTCTGAAATGCTGTCATCAAGGGGCGGCAGGTAGTCTAGTGGTTATAAGTGTTCGGCCAGTAACCGAAAGGTTGGTGTATCGAATCCCCGAGCTGACAAGGTAAAAAAAAAAAAATCAGTCGTTCTGCCCCTGAACACGGCAGTTAACCCACTGTTCTCAGGCCTTCATTGTAACATAAGAATGTGTTCTTAACTGACCTGCCTAGTTAACTAAAAATGTTAAATAAAATCAAGGCAACGGGTGGCTACTTTGAAGAATCTAAAATATATTCTGATTTGTTTAACACTTTTTTGGTGTGTTTTGACGTCTTTCCTATTATTCTACAATGTATAAATTAGTAAAAATAAAGAAAATCCCTTGAGTGAGTAGGTGGCGACAAATTTTTGACTGGTACTGTATGCAAATAGACCATTGCCATATATGGATCTGTACCATTTACTTTGATTTGGACTGTTTACAGCATGAGTGGTCGTGAGTAGATGAACTGGACTGTGTTTACAGCATGAGCGGTCGTGAGTAGATTAGCTTGTTTTGAGATCGAAGCGAGAGTTGCATGCAGCCAAGTGTGCATTTTGTTCATATCCTTTGCTAGTTAGTGAGTTATGCTAGTTTTGCTAGTTATAGATTATTTGTAGTCAGCAATAGAGGAGTGATTGCTTTTACAAAAGCGCAAAATGTGTACATTTCTAGACATCTTTCAAAAGCAGTCAGGTAAAAGAGCTTTGCCATAAAGTGGGAAGTGTTGTGTTTTGAGACGGGCTCGAATAAATTAAGTAGTTAATAGCCAGAGTAGCATCATTTCTCCGATTCTCTGTAAATGGTCTGAGAATAATAATGCATTTTATTTGGTTTCTCGCATCAAACAACATTTTCAGTCACCTCATTGTCTGAAGGTGAAGTGGATAAACAGGTTAATGTCAAGCCCGACATGTTTTTTTCCAAAGGTCTCATGGACTGTAGGCTTACATTGAACACCACACATTGGCTGCTACTGTAGGCTGAATGATAGAACAGCTATGTCCATGTTAAAATGTTATGGGATGCATTTTCTCCTTTGTTTTTGATGGTAGGCCACTCTGGCAGGACTACATTATGATCAAATTAGAGGACGGACGATTAAATCGGAATGGCCGATTAATTAGTGACGAATTCAAGGTTTCATAACAATCGGTAATCGGCATTTTTGGACACCGATTGTGCCCGATTACATTGCACTCCACGAGGAGACTGCGTGGCAGGCTGACTACCTGTTATGCGAGTGCAGCAAGGAGCCAAGGTAAGGTGCTAGCTAGCGTTAAACTTAGCAATCAAACAATCTTAACATAATCACTAGTTAACAACACAAGGTTGATAATATTACTAGTTTATCTAGCTTGTCCTGCGTTGCATATAATCGATGCGGTGCCTGTTAATTTCTCATCGAATCACAGCCTACTTCGTCAAACGGGTGATGATTTAACAAGCGCATTCGCGAAAAAAGCACTTTCGTTGCACCAATGTGTACCTAACCATGAACAATAATGCCTTTCTTTAAAATCAATACACAAGTATATATTTTGAAACCTCCATATTTAGTTAATATTGCCTGCTAACATTAATTTATTTTAACTAGGGAAATTGTGTCACTTCTCTTGCGTTCCGTGCAAGCAGAGTCAGGGTATATGCAGCAGTTTGGGCCGCCTGGCTCGTTGTGAACTGTGTGAAGACCATTTATTCCGAACAAAGACCGTAATTAATGACAGAATTGTACATAATTATGACATAACATTGAAGATTGTGCAATGTAACAGCAATATTTAGACTTAAGGATGCCACCCGTTAGATAAAATACGGAACGGTTCCGTATTTCACTGAAAGAATCGTTTTTTTTCTCGAAACGATAGGTCATTAATATGGTCAAATCCAGAAACTACGTTTCGTATTTGTGTGTGTTATTATGTTGTAATTAAGTCTATGATTTGATATTTGATAGAGCATTCTGACTGAGCGGTGGTAGGCAGCAGCAGGCTTGTAAGCATTCATTCAAACAGCACTTTCATGTGTTTGACAGCAGCTCTTCGCTGTGCTTCAAGCATTGAGCTGTTTATGACTTCAAGCCTATCAAGTCCCGAGATTAGGCTGGTGTAACCGATGTGAAATGGCTAGCTAGTTAGCGGGGCGCACTAATATCATTTCAAATGTCACTCGCTCTGAGACCTTGAAGTAGTTGTTCCCCTTGCTCTGCAAGGGTCGCGGCTTTTGTGGAGCGATGGGTAACGATGCTTCGAGGGTGGCTGTTGTCGATGTGTTCCTGGTTCGAGCCCAAGTAGGGGCGAGGAGAGGGACGGAAGCTATACTGTTACACTGGCAATACTATAGTGCCTATAAGAACATCCAATAGTCAAAGGTATATGAAATACAAATGGTATAGAGAGAGAAATAGTCCTATAATTCCTATAATAACTACAACCTAAAACTTCTTACCTGGGAATATTGAAGACTCATGTTAAAAGGAACCACCAGCTTTCATATGTTCTCATGCTCTGAGCAAGGAACTTACACGTTAGCTTTTTTACATGGCACATATTGCACTTTTACTTTCTTCTACAACACTTTGTTTTTGCATTATTTAAACCAAATTAAACATGTTTCATTATTTATTTGAGGCTAAATTGATTTATGTATTATATTAAGTTAAAATAGAAGTGTTCATTGTTCATTCAGTATTGTTGTAATTGTCATTATTACAAATAAATAAATGTTAAAAAAAAGAAAAGAAAATCGGTATTGGACTTTTTTGGTCCTCCAATAATCGGTATCGGCGTTGAAGTCGGTCGACCTCTAGATCAAACAGCCACAGTAGCCTACTTGGCCACTTAAAACTAACTTAAAAAGCGGGTACAGCCTCAGTGTTCACAGTAAACGCGACCAGGAAGTTGAACAGAATTTTCACAACATTCAAATTTGCGCTCAGCAGACCTGAAATTTTTACCAGTAGCGATTTTCTTTTGGAGGGCACATAAATAAGAACTCTTGTAAAACACCGTCCGTTTTGCTTCTTCTTCAGAGTTGTTCTTGGAATGCATATTACTTCGGTTCAGTAAGCACTCCAAGTTGAAATAGTTGAGAGACCTTGTCTGACATTCCTTCTAAGTGACCTTATAGTTCAGAGTGAACATAAAACTGGGATACTTTCCTTGAATCATTCACCATAGAGTTCCATATGCCCCAGGGCTGAGTGAGGCTGAGGCCTACCAACTACTCTACAGAGACAAACACCAGGCTGTGAATACTCTAGTGTGTTCTTCAGACATCAAAGGCTCCTTTCATGTTCTTCTGGGAGGAGCCAGACAATGGTGGTTCAGAGCCATACAGAGCAGTCAGCTGAGCTACACACATCTGATGGTGGTCTTGTAGAATAGCAGATAAGATACGTATACATCTGTGACATGGGTGTATGACATCTTGGAAGAAAACACTCGTAGAAGTTAGAATCTTAATATCACAAACAGGCTTTTCTTTTTCTTGTGCCCCTCATTCACTGCTAGTCAGCCATCGCAGCGGATGGCCCATCGAAATCACACCTAAACTATATCGAAACTAGTTTCATACATAACACAACGCGACAGATGTCTCAAGTTGAGGGAGTGTGCAATTGGCATGCTGACTGCAGGAATTTCCACCAGAGCTGTTGCCAGAGAATTGAAAGTTAATTTCTCTACCATAAGCCGGCTCCAACGTTTTAGAGAATTTGGCAGTACGTCCAAATGGCCTCACAATCGCAGACCACGTGTAACTACGCCAGCCCTGGACAGACCACGTGTAACCACGCCCACCCAGGACAGACCACGTGTAACCACGCCAACCCTGGACAGACCACGTGTAACCACGCCAACCCAGGACAGACCACGTGTAACCACGCCAACCCAGGACAGACCACGTGTAACCACGCCAACCCAGGACAGACCACGTGTAACCACGCCAACCCAGGACAGACCACGCGTAACCACGCCAGCCCTGGACAGACCACGTGTAACCACGCCAGCCCTGGACAGACCACGTGTAACCACGCCAACCCAGAACAGACCACGTGTAACCACGCCAACCCAGGACAGACCACGTGTAACCACGCCAACCCAGGACAGACCACGTGTAACCACGCCAACCCAGGACAGACCACGTGTAACCACGCCAACCCAGGACCTCCACATCCACCTTCTTCCCCTGCGCGACTGTCTTGATACCAGCCACTCGGACAGCTGATGAAACTGAGGAGTATTTGTCTGTAATAAAGCCCCTTTGTTGGGAAAAACTAAATTCTGATTGCCTGGGCCTTCCTCCCCAGTGGGTGGGCCAGTCTCCCAAGTGGTTGGGATTATGCCCACCCATTGCTGCGCCCTCGCCCAGTCATGTGAAATTAGTACCTAACAAATTTATTTCAATTACTGTAACTTAGTAAAATCTTTTGAATTATTGCATGTTGAGTTTATATTTTTGTTCAGAATAGTTAGCCTAAAGACCAGATTAAATTAACAATAGTCTGATGGGTGACAATATTATAAATTGTACATGAAGATATTGGTGCAGCTTGGAATTGACACAGGCAGTGAAGGAACCATCATTTTCTCAAATCCTCCTATACAGACATTCGATGTCAAGAGGTGAGCTCGATTTCAAAATGTTCTCCAAGAATAACCATGCTTTTCCATGCGCACAATGCCCGAGCACTCACAGCAGCATTGCTCAGGCCATTAAACAAAGACTAGTAACACAATACAACTTTTAAAAAAATCATGGTTCAATAATGATTCTTAAGACCTGCCAAAATGAAATTATAATGTATATCTTTGAGATGGATTTAACACTTAAACTGTGGAAGGTTTTAAGTCTTCCTTTCCCCCCACATTTAGCTACAGTAACAAACTAATGAATAAGCTATCATGTTCTTCTAAATTGATTTTCGGATTCTAATGTCACGTAAGACCTTCGTAAACACAACTAAATTCTTCTTCTTCCGATAGCATATATAATATTGTATTTATTTGACTGTTAGAATTTTGATGACCAGAAGACGTGTCTTTGGTATTTGGCTCGAAGGGGAGTACGTAGAGGCCAGGCATTTCTAGTGTCAAGAAGGTGCGATCTTGAAGCGGTCCTTACTCTGCTTGGCGGGCACACTGGACACGGGGAAAATCCTATATTTAGCTTTGAAGATGGAGCACATCGACTGGTATTTATTTCCATGAATAATAAGCCTTTAGCAAGGGGATTTTTTTTCTCCCCAGGACAATTGGGACAGAAATTGTATTTATCAGAAACTCTGACTGACACACACACACACACACACACACAGACCCACACACCCCCCCGGGTCTTACTTCTGTGTATGGTCTCGAAGCAGATGACACACACCCGGGCCTCCTTGTCCAGGTACTTCAGCTTGCATTTCCTGTTGCAGCACATGGCACAGTACACCTGTGCCACAGGTGAGAGGACAACCGCCAGGCAAGAGATAAAACACTATTACAACACAGCCCTCTACACCAAACATTGTGCATTCGGGAAACTAGTCAAGAACCCTTCCCTTTCTGCACATTTGGTTACATTACAGCCTTATTCTAAAAAATATATTTTTTTTTGTCCTCATCAATCTACACACATTACCACATAGTCACAAAGCAAAAACAGGTATTTTTTTCAAAAAATACAAAATAAACACCGTATTTACATAAGTATTCAGACCTTTTGCAATGAGACTGAAAATTGAGCTCGGGTGCATCCCGTTTCCATTGACCCTCCTTGAAATGTTTCTACAACATGATTGGAGTCCACCTGTGGTAAATTCAATTGATTGGACATGATTTGGAAAGGCACATACCGGTCTATATAAAGGTCCCATAGTTGACAGTACATTTTAGAGCAAAAACCAAGCCATGAGGTCAAAGGAATTGTCCGTAGAGCTCTGAGACAGGATTGTGTCGAGGAACAAATCTGAGGAAGGGTACCAAAACACTTCTGCAGCATTGAAGGTCCCCAAGAACACAGTGGTCTCCATCATTCTTAAATGGAAGCAATTTGGAACCACCAAGACTCTTCCTATACCTGACCGCCTGGACAAACTGAGCAATCGTGAGAGAAGGGCGTTGAGGTATCCAAGAACCCAATGGTCACTGACAAGAGCTCCAGAGTTCCTCTGTGGAGATGGGAGAACCTTCCAAAAGGACAACAATCTCTGAAGCACTCCACCAATCAGGTCTTTATGGTAGTGGCCAGAAGGAAGCCACTCCTCTAGAAAATTCAAACAGCGGCAGGGACTAGGAGACTAGTCCGGATCAAGGGAAAGATGAAGAGAGCAAAGTACAGAGAGATTCTTGATGAAAATCTGCTCCAGAGTGCTCAGGTCCTCAGACTTGGAAGGTGAACCTTCACTCCACAGGACAGCGACCCTAAGCACACAGCCAAGACAACTCAGGAGTGGCCTTGGGACAAGTCTCTTAATGTCCTTGAGTGGCCCAGCCAGAGCCCGGAATTAAATCCGATCAAACATCTCTGGAAAGACCTGAAAAATAGCTGTTCAGGGACGCTTCTCATCCAACCTGAGATCTTGAGAGGATCTTCAGAGAACAAATGTGAGAAACTCCCCAAATACAGGTGTGATAAGCTTGTAGCATCATACCCAAGAAGACTAGAGACTGTAATCGCTGCCAAATGTATTTCAACAAAAGTACCGAGTAAAGAGTCTGAATAGTTACGGAAATGTGATATTTCAGGTTGTTTTTAAAATGTATATTACTGTTTTTACTTTGTCATTATGGGGTATTGTGTGTAGATTGATGAGGGGAAAAAACAATTAATTCCATTTTAGATGAAGTCTAACGTTACAAAATGTGGGAAAGAGTGAAGGAGACGGAATACTTTCCGAATGCACTGTACATGAAGTTTACTCATCCCTTGTTAAGTGTCTGACCCATAAAGAAAATAAGTCAATTACAGGGGAAATTGCGCTGCAATTACTTGTGTAGAAATAAAAGCAGGTTGTAATGTACATTACAATACTGTTCTGTATCCCGTTGGGCTCCAGTAAGAAGCCTATAGAGTCAAAGCCCCTGGGACTCTTGTGCAATGCTGCTTTAATCACTAGGCTGTTAAGGTCTTAGCTCTGGCTTTAGCCCCGGGCTCATACTTCAGAGAGTTTGAGCTCTATAGAGGAGCTGGAACCTGAATCGCTGACTCATAGCCCTTGTTATATATATAGCAGCGGGGAGGATATAGCACATAGGCTATATCATGCCATACTACGTGATGAAGTATGACATACAGTACCAGTCAAAAGGTTGGACACGTACTCATTCAAGGGGTTTTCTTTATTGTTACTATTTTCTACATTGTAGACTAATAGAAGACACCAAAACTATGAAATAACACATGTGGAATCATGTGGTAACCAAAAAAATCTAAATATATTTTAGATTCTTCAAAGTAGCCACCCTTTGACAGCTTTGCATACTTTTGGCGTTCTCTCAACCAGCTTCTCCTGGAATGCGGAAATCATCCGTTCACCAAATCTGCATCTCACAAAGACACGGCAGTTGGACAATAGTTGAGAGAATGCCAAAGTGCGCAGAGCTGTCATCAAGGCAAAGGGTGGCTACTTTGAAGAATCTCAAATATATTTTGATTTAACACTTTTTTGGATACAACATGATTCCATATGTGTTATTTCATAGTTTTGATGTCTTCGCTATTATTCTACAATGTAGAAAATAGTAAAAAAAACTAAGAAAAACCCTTGAATGAGCAGGTGTGTCCAAAGTTTTGGCTGGTACCGTGTGTGAGCTCTCTGTTGCTTTGTAAACAGGAGAAATGAACAGAAGGAGTGTTCTCTACAAGGAGACCGATAGGTCGAAGTCAAATGAGAGTCAGTGGATGAGCTGAAACACAGCTAGGTCACAGCTCTACATTTTAATCCACAATTACAATTGAATCCTCTGATTATTAAGTAAACACAGAAATGTGCTGCATTGGAAACCGCAGTACGGCGGCTTTATTGAAGTTCACGGAGTGGGTAACAGTCAGGTAATGTCCCCAGAATATGCAATTATGCAGGCAAGTTATTGCCACTTATGATTGCATTTCTTCAGTTTTCATTAATATTCAAGGTCTTTGTGACTGTCACTCATTTAAGTTTTTAGTTGCAGCTCTTTATTATGTGTTGCAAGATAGAAGTTATTTATATTTCTATGCACCGAATATAAAAAGTATATAGTCAAAACACCAAAAATGCTATCAGTAGGGCAAACTATGACCCTAGGAATTAGGGTAAAAGAAAGTCCCTTCAAGGACATATCTAGCTACGTACCTTCCCACAGGCCCGGCAGTGGTGCCTCCTCCTGGTGAACGTGAACTTCTGCCAGCAGTTCATACAGTTGGGAGCCTCCGAATCTGGCACCCAGGGGGGTTGCTTGCACCCCAGCCCATTCTCATCCTCCACCTCCCTCCCCTCTGAGGACCCAGACCCCTCCTCAGCAGGCTCACCGGGGTAGGGTGGGGGCTCCGACAGCTCGTTGTACCCCACACTGCTCACGTAGGGCTCTGTTGGGGAGTACCCTGGGCAGGGCACACCCAGTTTAGAGGGGTCCAGAGCAAGATTGGGGCTGGGAGGAGAGGGGCTCTGGTCCACCTCCTCCCCAGCGTCGGTGCTATCTGTGGGGCTACTGGGCCCCTGGTTCTCCCCTACTGCTGGAGGTGCCCTGGTTGCTTGGCAGTGCAGCTGTTTGGGTCGGGCCCCTCCAAAGTAGGGTGGTGGGAGGTTACTGGGACTACTGGGGTCCTGGGAGGGCATGGAGCGGGCTAAGCTCACACTCCCCTCTGCAGACGCGGACGAGGTCCTGTCGCTATCCGGGTAGGCCAACCCCTCCCCTCGGCTCCGGCTGTAGCTCTGCAGCTCCTCCTCCACCAGCCGCTCCTCCAGGTCCCCATTGAGCTCGGAGAAGCCCTCGTCCTGGAGGTTCTCCCCGGGCCTCTCGCAGTGAGGGACTCCCTGGTCCTCCTCACCTTGAGCCTCCCCACGGAGGAAAGCATCCAGCTCCTCATCAGTCACCAGCAGCCCAGCCTGGTCACTCTCCGGCAGGTACTCAAAGCCAAACTCAGGGGGGTCCACCGGGCTTAGGCTGGGCTCTGAGGGAGGGGACGCAGGTCGCTCTGGAGACATGGGGGCCGGCTGGACCTCCACTTGAGAGAAGCTGACCTGGGAGACGGGGGGAGCTGAGACAGCCAGGTGGGTAGGCATAGTTGTCATCTCTGGGCTCTCTGTATTAGGGGACTGGACAGAGAGGTCTTCAGGGGCAGAATCAGGGCTGGTACAATCCTCCACAGTCCCAGGGTTCTCTGGGAGACTGACTTCCCCCTGCACATCAGATGCAGACAGGGACTCTGCCTCTAAGTTCTCAGTTGGGACAGCCTCAGCTACCTCTAACCCTCCTCCCATGGCCTCCTCAGGGTTCTTGGAGGCCACCAGGGCCCTGCACATGGACACGGCCATGGGCAGGCAGGACAGGGCTGAGGGGCTCTCAGACACAAAGCCACTGCAGTCCTCAGAGTTAGGTTCCTGTCCAGTGCAGCTTCCAGAACTCTCTGCTTCAGCCAGCTCAGAGTACCCCTCGCTCTCATCCCTGACATCTGTGGCGATATCACACGTGGGAGTGTCCTCTGTCTTGGTGTCCATGGCAACAGGCAGGACTACAGGCTGGTCCTGGTGGTCAGGTGAGTTCTCCAGTTGACAGTTTATAAGTGACACCTCTATGCCCGCCTCCTCTCCCTCCGTCTCTCCAGACTCAGAGTTTCTCAGCGAGGGGGGATTTGTGGGCTCACATGCTCTCTCCACAGCAGCTGGCAAAATCACATCAAGCAGACTGAGAGAGGCAGCATAACCACCAGAGTCCAGCCCCAGCATCACTTCCCCTCCCCCGCCAAGAGCCTCCCTCCCCTCAGTACTCCCATGTCCGGGACCCAGACCCAGGCCTGCTGAGGCTTCCCTAGGCAAAGCCACCACGGGGCTGGTGAAGTCCACCAGAAGCTCCTCCTCCAGCCGGCTCTCTGCCACATCCAGCTTACTGAAGGCGGTGTGGCTGTTGGCCTGGAGGAGGTGGGCTGAGCCTGTGTCACTGACCAGATCACACACAGGCTTCAGGGCCCGGTCTGGGCAGGGCGGTGCAGAGCTCTTAGCTGACCCCCGGCCGTCTACAGAGGAGAGCAGGTCCACCCCAGTGAGGGTCCGGGCCTTGGTCTCACACTCCACAGAACTGGGGCTAGGATGGTCGGGGGAGCTGGAAGCAGAGCCGTAGTGCAGGGAGTTGAGGTCAGGGAGAGAGTGTGGAACTGGAACTTTGGAGGGTTCCGGAAGGAAACCCTGGGCGCCCAGAGAGTGGCCGGGATATGAGGGAGGCGACAGGGAGACTGATCTGCACTCATGCTCATCTTGTGGGGAAGGGAAAAGTATCCGTTAATCAGTTTCTGTTGTTAGCAAAACAAGTGAGCGACATGTTGTCAAATAAATTACACCACAAGTTTCACGTTTAAAAAACTATATATATTTATTTTAACGTAACACTACACCCCTCCGACCTTCCCTCAACATACAGAAATGAAAAACATGCTACCGAATACATTTTGTTCAGACAGTAGTAACTAACCTGTATTGAGACAGTAGTAACTAACCTGTATTGAGACAGTAGTAACTAACCTGTATTGAGACAGTAGTAACTAACCTGTATTGAGACAGTAGTAACTAACCTGTATTGAGACAGTAGTAACTAACCTGTATTGAGACAGTAGTAACTAACCTGTATTGAGACAGTAGTAGTAACTAACCTGTATTGAGACAGTAGTAACTAACCTGTATTGAGACAGTAGTAACTAACCGGTATTGAGACAGTAGTAACTAACCGGTATTGAGACAGTAGTAACTAACCTGTATTGAGACAGTAGTAACTAACCTGTATTGAGACAGTAGTAACTAACCTGTATTGAGACAGTAGTAACTAACCTGTATTGAGACAGTAGTAACTAACCTGTATTGAGACAGTAGTAACTAACCTGTATTGAGACAGTAGTAACTAACCTGTATTGAGACAGTAGTAACTAACCTGTATTGAGACAGTAGTAACTAACCTGTATTGAGACAGTAGTAACTAACCTGTATTGAGACAGTAGTAACTAACCTGTATTGAGACAGTAGTAACTAACCTGTATTGAGACAGTAGTAACTAACCTGTATTGAGACAGTAGTAACTAACCTGTATTGAGACAGTAGTAACTAACCGGTATTGAGACAGTAGTAACTAACCGGTATTGAGACAGTAGTAGTAACTAACCTGTATTGAGACAGTAGTAACTAACCTGTATTGAGACAGTAGTAACTAACCTGTATTGAGACAGTAGTAACTAACCTGTATTGAGACAGTAGTAACTAACCTGTATTGAGACAGTAGTAACTAACCTGTATTGAGACAGTAGTAACTAACCTGTATTGAGACAGTAGTAACTAACCTGTATTGAGACAGTAGTAACTAACCTGTATTGAGCTCAAAATCATCCAGCAGCTTGTTCAGGTCGCACACAGCAGCCTTAAAGAAGCTGTCCATGCTGGGCTGTCCGTGGGAGACCGGCTCCACTCACGCCTTCACCTCCTGGAGAAGAGAAACAGGAAGTATTATCATGTGTTATCTTTATCTATTGGTCTTCTTCACAAAACATGTTACAGTATTCGTACTGTATGATCTATTGACAGTATACTCTGTTCTACCCTCAGAATTGACATTAGACCCCATTTAAAAAAAAAAGTATTTTAACCTTTATTTAACTAGGCAAGTCAGTTAAGAACAAATTCTTATTTTCAATGACGGCCTAGGAACAGTGTTAACTGCCTGTTCAGGGGCAGAACGACAGATTTGTACCTTGTCAGCTCGGGGGTTTGAACTTGCAACCTTCCGGTTAGTAGTCCAACACTCTAACCAATAGGCTACCTTGCCGCCCCATGGGGGTAGCTGTGGCAGTGTGCTGACCGACCAGCAGGAGAGGGCAGTGGTGAAAATGGCGAGGGCCAGGAATGACATACAGTTGTGTAAAATAAAGCAGGCCATTGAGGAGAACGACAACACCTTTGCCAATGTGGTAACCATCAGCCTAACAACAATTGCCCGTCTTTCGAAGAGCCACCAGGTATCTATAAAACACATTTACCTGGTGCCTTGAGAGAAACAACGACCAGGTGAAAACTGCGGGCAGGCTATGTTCAGGTGTAGCACTATATACTGTATTACTGTTACTACTTGATGCACATGCTACTTCACAATATCATATTGGAACTAGACTGTAAAAATAACTAACCAAAATAAAAATAAATGATATGGTGCTTGATGATGCTGTGTGACATCATAAGCAGATCTTTGTTGTTGAAGCCAAAACCTGGTGCTGTGGGCGGAACCTCATCGGCCAATGGGCGACCGTCCAAATGCCTGGACAAGGTGGGGGAAACATCTCCATGTGCACAGCTATTTCAGAAGATCATGTGGGAGGACATAGTCCATTACTCGGATCCTACAATGCCGCACACATTGTGTTTCTCAATTAAATTGAGCAGGCCTGTCAAGGTGAAGGGGGTCACCTATGTCATTGTGTGGGACAATGTCAGGTTTTGGGCCCATCCCTGATTTGTGACCTTATATCTGCCCCCAATACTCTCCTTTCCTCAAACCTTTAAAGGATTTTATTTTTCAGCATGGAGGTGGAAGGTGTACTATCGCCAGCCACATAAGCTTGCCAGGCTCCTTCTGGCCATGGATGACGCATGTGACGACATCAATACAGACCAATGTCAAGCTTGGATTAGCCGCGCCAAAAGGTTTTTCCCAGCAGTGCATGAACAATGAGGACATTCACTGTGATGTGGATGAGAATTAATGGCCAAATGCTCCAGACAGGCTTGATGCAAATTAATGCGTGCTAAACGTTGCTTTTATTTTCCTTCATTTCATTCCTTACATTTCTTTGCAATTATATGTGAAAAATAAAATGTTATTTTGCACGAATGATTGTAGAAGATGTCTTAATTGATCACCCCTTCGATTACACATAGGCTAGATACTATGGAAATGATAGGTTTTGTCAATTTGGTTGAGTAATGTAAGAGTATTGCCTAACGTGAAAATAGAGTAGTTACTGTAGTTTATAGTACTGTTGTAGCATATTACTTTCAGCACATCTAAGGGTGATTTGAAACACGTATCTTGGATTAACTGGTAGTTAATATGACTAAATTGAAAAGATATCATTATGTTGTGTTTTGGTGATTAAACCAATGTTCTCATTACGTTTCACAATAAACTTATATTTTGAATCGATGGTTGTGTGGTGAGAGATGTTTTACAATCCAAATTAATACACAATGACAGGTTTTGAATGAAAGACTGTCTGCGTTACAAGTGTGACCTGTTAGTAGTTGTAGGTTTTCACAAATATGTGGTACATTTTCACAACTCTTAGTACAAAACTCCAAACAGAGCGACCCTCTCACAGGTATGTTTTCACTTTTTAGAATTAGAAGTGTGTGGCAACAGATTAAATATTCAAAATAAAAGGATTTAGGAAAATAATATATAGAGTTACCAGTCAAATGTTTGGGAAACCTACTCATTCAAGGGTTTCTTTATTTTTACTAAGACATCAGAACTATGAAATAACACATATGTAATAATTTTGTAACCAAAAACAGTGTTAAATAAAAATATATTTGAAATTTGAGATTCTTCTTTTCCTTGATGACAGCTTTCCACACTCTTGGCATTCCCTCAACCAGCTTCACCTGTAATGCTTTTCCAACTGTCTTGAAGGACTTCCCACATACGCTGAGCACTTGTTGGCTGCTTTTCATTCATTCTGTGTTTCAACTCATCCCAAACCATCTCAATTAGGTTGACTGTGGTGGCCAGTCCATCACTCTCCTTCTTGGTCAAATAGCCCTTACACAGCCCGGAGGTGTGTTTTGGGTCATTGACCTGTTGAAAAACAAAATAATAGTCCCACTAAGCGCAAACCAGATGGGATGGTGTATCGCTGCAGAATGCTGTGGTAGCCATGCTGGTTAAATGTGCCTTGAATTCTAAATAAATCACAGACAGTGTCACCAGCAAAGCACCATCTCACCTCCTCCCCCATGCTTCACGGTGGGAACCACACATCCGTTCACCTACTCTGCGTCTCACAAAGACACGGCGGTTGGAACCAAAAATCAAAAATTTGGACTGATCAGACCAAAGGACTGATTTTCACCGGTCTAATGTCCATTGCTCGTGTTTCTTAGTTTCTAATTCTTATTGGTGTACTTTAGTAGTGGTTTCTTTGCAGCAATCAACCATGAAGGCCTGATTCACGCAGTCCCCTCTGAACAGTTAACCGACTTACCTAGTTAAATAAAGGTTTAACAATTATTTAATTTTAATTGATGTTGAGATGTGTCTGTTACTTGAACTCTGAAGCATTTATTTTGGCTGCAATTTCTGAGGCTGGTAACTCTAATGAACTTATCCTGTGCAGCAGAGGTAACTCTGGGTCTTCCTTTCCTGTGGCGGTCCTCATGAGAGCCAGTTTCATCAAAGCGCTGGATGGTTTTTGTGACTGCACTTGAAGACACTTTAAAAAGTTCTTGACATTTTCCAGATTGACTGACCTTCATGTCTTAAAGTAATGATGGACTGTTGTTTCTCTTTGCTTGTTTGAGCTGTTTTTGCCATAACAGGGAATATGAAATAAATTCCACAAATGAACTTTAAACAAAGTACACCTGTTATATGAAATGCATTCCAGGTGACGACCTCATGATTCTGGTTGAGAGAATGCCAAGAGAATGCCCCCCCCCGATCAGAGGTCGGGCTGCCTACTGAGAAGTGAGTGAGTAAACTTCCACTACCAACCATTCTATTGGCCAACGTGCAATCCATGGAAAATAAAATGGATGATCTACGATTAAGACTATCCTACCAACGGGACATTAAAAACAAATATATTATGTTTCGCAGAGTCATGGCTGAACGACGACGGTGATAATATAAAGCTGGCTGGGTTTATTGTGCAACGGCAGGACAGAGAAGCTACGTCAGTTAAGATGAGGGGTGGGTGTGTGTGTATTTGTCAATAACAGCTGGTGCACAATGTCTAATATTAACGAAGTCTTGAGGTATTGCTCGCCTGAGGTAGAGTACCTCATGATAAGCTGTAGATAACACGATCTAGATTATTCGTAGCCATCTATTTACCACCACAAAACGATGCTGGCACTAAGACCCCACTCAACGAACTGCAAGCAAACAAGAATATGCTCATAAAGAAGCGGTTCTCCTAGTGGCCGGGGACTTTAATCCAGGCAAAAAAAAAACCTTTTACTTAATTTCTATAAGGATGCCACGTGCAACCAGAGGGAGATTTTTTTTATTTTTAAACCTCTAGACCACCTTTACTCCACATACTGAGACGCATACAAAGGTCTCCCTCGCACCCCATTTGGCAAATAATTCCTGCTGACAAGTAAAAACGAAAGCAGGAAGTACCAGTGACTTGCTCAATACGAAAGTGGTCAGTTGATGCGGATGCTACAGGACTGATTTGCTAGCACAGACTGGAATATGTTCAGGGATTCATCCAATGGCATTGAGGAGTATACCACCTCAATCGTCAGCTTCATCAATAAGTGCATCGACGACATCGTCCCCACAGTGACCGTACGTACATTTCCCAACCAGAAGCCGTGGATTACAGGCAACATCTACTTCAAGCTAAAGGCTAGAACTGCCGCTTTCAAGGAGCGGGACAGTAATACAGACGCATATAAGAAATCCTGCTATGCCCTCAGACAAACCATCAAACAGGCAAAGCATCCATACAGGATTAAGATTGAATCGTACTACACCGGTTCTGACGCTCGTCGGATGTGGCAGGGCTTGCAAACTATCACGGACGACAAAGGGAAACCCAGCCGCGAGCTGCCCAGTGACGCGAGCCTACCAGACGAGCTAAATGCATGCATGAGAGCAACAGCTGTTCCGGGCGACTGTGATCACGCTGACATTTTCAACTTATCCCTGACCAAGTCTGTAATACCTACATGTTTCAAGCAGACCATCATAGTCCCTGTGCCCAAGGAAGCCAAAGTAACCTGCCTAAATGATTACCGCTCCATAGCACTTACATGGATAGCCATGAAGTGCTTTGAAAGGCTGAGCATGGCGCACATCAACATCATTATCCCAGAAACCCTAGACCCACTACAATTCGCATACCTCCCCAACAGATCCACAGATGACGCAATCTCAATCGCACTCCACACTGCCCTTTCCCACCTGGACAAAAGGACCACCTATGTGAGAATGCTGTTCATTGACTACAGCTCAGCGTTCAACACCATACTGCCCACAAAGCTCATCGCTAAGGACCCCGGGTCTAAACACCTCCCTCTGCAACTGGATCCTGGACTTCCTGACAGGCCGCCCGCAGGTGGTAAGGGTAGGCAACAACACATCTGCCACGCCGATCCTCAACACAGGGGCTCCTCAGGGTTGCGTGCTCAGTCCCGTCCTGTATACCCTGTTTACCCATGACTGCGTGGCCAAACACAACTCCAACACCATCATTAAGTTTGCTGACAACACAACAATTGTAGGCCTGATCCCTGAAAATGACGAGACAGCCTATAGGGAGATCAGAGACCTGGCAGTGTGGTGCCAGAACAACAACAACAACCTCTCCCTCAATGTGAGCAAGACAAAGGAGCTGATCGTGGACTACAGGAAAAGACAGGCCGAACAGGCCCCCATAAACAGCGAACCAGGGCTGTAGTAGAGCGAGTTGAGAGCTTCAAGTTCCTTGGTGTCCACATCACCAATGAACTATCATGGTCCAAACACACCAAGACAGTTGTGAAGAGGACACAACAACACCTTTTCCCCCTCAGGAGACTGAAAAGATTTGGCATGGGTCTCCAGATCCTCAAAAAGTTCTACAGCTGCACCATCGAGAGCATCCTGACCGTTTGCATCCCCGCCTGGTATGGCAACTGCTCTGCATCTTATGCATAAGGCACTTACAGAGGGTAGTGCGAACGACCCAGTACATCACTGGGGTCAAGCTTCCTGCCACCCAGGACTTATATACTAGGCGGTGTCAGAGGAAGGCCCAAAAATATGTCAAAGACTCCAGTCACCCAAGTCATAGACTGTGCTCTCTGCTACCGCACGGCAGGAGGGCCAAAAGGCAGCTTCTACCCCCAAGTCATAATACTGCTGAATAAATAATTAAAATGGCCAACCGGACTATTTACATTCACACCACCACCCCCCATTTGTTTTTTCACTGCAGCCATGCGCTGTCTATGATCTATGCATAGTCACTTCACACATACCTACATGCACAAATGACCTTGACTAACCTGTACAACCTGAACATTGACTCGGTACTGGTACCCTGTGTATATAGCCTCGTTATTGATATTTATTGTGTTTATTTTTTATAATGTTTTACTTTATTTTCTAAATATTTCCTTAACTCTATTTCTTGAACTGCATTGTTGGTTAAGGGTTTTTTAAGTAAGCGTTTCACGGTAAGGTCTACTACACCTGTTGTATTCGGCGCACGTGACAAATAAAATATGATTTGAAGCATAGGCATCGTTAGTCGCTGTGGCATGAAATACGAGTTAAAGTGTAATCAATGTGTAATAACTACGTAATAAAATGGTCATTGGTCAACAAGCTTATTTAACGCGTCATATAGTGTTATTTTCAGGTGGTCATTGGCCAACTATGGAACGCCGTTTGGGTCTTTGCATGTCAAAAAATATACACGTCAAATAACCTTGCTGACCAATCCGGACCTGAATATGACTGTCGGTCACATAATAATTTAACGCGTATATAACATTTTTACGTAGTTATTACACAATGATTAGACTATCACTCATATTCCATATGTCAAAACGATTCATCCATACGTATGCTATGATGCTGGTAAAGTTGTCTCGTGCATCGACAGTGCTGGTCATAAAGAAAGCTAACTAGCTGATGGATACAAACAATGTTCTTCCCCAAAAACATAGCAAAACGACATAATCTGTTTCAGTAGCTATAGTTACCTAGCTAACTATATAGCTAGGTGTCATCATCTAAAATAACCCTAATTTATAAGACAATTCGTATTTGATTCATGTCGGGGGTCGAACCCATCTATGTGAAGCAGGCCACAATAAGTATTAGCATAATAGTGGACTTTGTGGTTAGCCTTCAAAATAAAAGTGTCATTGACAGTGATGCAAATGAATACAAATAGTAGAAGTATGGCATAATTGAATAGGTCATGCTAAACGAGGTTGGAATGTTACATAAAACAAATCAACCAAATACAATAATTTGTTAATTTGACAAAAATCTGTTATAATCACACTGGATGTATTATACTTTAGAATTGCATTGGGGGCATTATTTCACTGTACAGCCTTACCTATGGATTGTGGCTCAATTACATATCAGTCTATTCAATGACACCAAGAGAACATTAGTGTCGTAGCTCTTATTGCGGGACTCTGAAACAACTGAATTGAGCCACATTTATTGTCAACTCATGTGTATTGAACACTATTCACGAGGAAAAACAATACTGTGTGGATGTTTGGAGTCTGATAACTCTGAGGAGGACGTTGGGAAAAAATATATTGGGCATTGATCCCCAATCTTGAGGTAAAGATGTGCAGTGCACTATGAATGTCAATACACACAATAGGCTGACTGGGGAGGTGATTTCACAGTCCCGCGGTAAGAACTATAATGCTAATATTGGCGTAAACTCTTCACAGTTGTGTTCTGTGGGTATCATCGAGTGGACTGACACCCCATTTCATTGCTTCACATTCCAACCTTGTTTAACATTATCTAGTCTAAGGGCCTCCCGGGTGGCGCAGTGGTTAAAGAGACTCCGTGGGGCGATGCACAATCGGCCTAGTGTTGTCCGGTTTAGGGAGGGCTTGGCCGGAAGGGATATCCTTGTCTCATCACGCACCAGCGACTCCTGTGGCGGGCCGGGCACAGTGCACGCTAACCAAGGTTGCCAGGTGCACGGTGTTTCCTCCGACACATTGGTGCGGCTGGCTTCCGGGTTGGATGCGCGCTGTGTTAAGAAGCAGTGCGGCTTGGTTGGGTTGTGTATCGGAGGACGCATGACTTTCAACCTTCGTCTCTCCCGAGCCCGTACGGGAGTTGTAGCGATGAGACAAGATAGTAGCTACTAACAATTGGATACCACGAAATTGGTAAAAAAAAATATTTAAAAACGATCTAGTCTAAATATATGGCATGATTCCACCATGTGTAACCTTCAGCATCACTTTCAAATGGGTACTTTTATTTTGAAGGCCAACCGCAAATGCCACTTATTGTGCTTAATCCTTATTCTGGCTAGCTTCACTAACTGGCTGCTTATAACGAACGTTAGCTTTGGGCAACAGGGTTGACGAATTCCTGGCTGTTGACATTACCATTATTAGCTGACACAGCACCAGATACACCAACAGCTTGTCTGTTATTTGACGTATCAATTGTACACGTAAAGACCCAATCGGCGTTCGTCAACAAGCTTTTTTAACGCCTCAGATAGTGTTATGTGAAGTATCTTTCTGACACTCAAAAGACCGAAACGAGATTCCAGATGCTGCGTTCAAGACCACTGGGAACTCGGAAAAAAACGATCACGAATTGAGAATAATCCTTTTTTTTCACGGTCACCTGACTCGAAATTCCAAGTCGGAAACTAAGGACTCTTTCTAAAACATCAGACTTTCCGACCTGAAGATCCCCGACTTCATGATTTTACGTCGGCTTTTTTTCTTCTCCGAGTTCCCAGTTTTCTTGAAAGCACCAACAATCGAACCCCTCCCTTGTTAGAGTCAATGTTAAGAGTTGAATCGATAGGGCCAAAAATAGTTCCGATTTACTACTACTAAAATACCACTTTTGCAACGAACCGTCAAAATAAAGACCATAATTTACGTGTTTCTCTTTAACTAAGCCTAAAACATGTTTTTTTTCTTCATGAAAGTTACTCAAATAAGTCAACTTCCAGTTGTTTACTAGCTAGCGAGCAGTCTAGCCAGTAGCTAATTAACGTTGGCTAACGTTAGCTAACAGTAACGAACTAACGTTAACGAGCTAACGTTAGCTAGCTCGTCCTAACCACTCGTTTACAGGAGGCTAATCGTCACAAATGAGCTAGTAAGCATAAACAGTTCGACGAATTCCTGGCTGCTGACATTACCATTATTAGCTGACACATATCACCCAGATACACCAACGGCTTGTCTGTTATCAAGTTAAGCCCATTCAATACTAAACGGTAATGGGACCGGCTGTACGATGGATATATCGCCTTGGGTTCCCGAGAAGTACTAACAAGTCATCACATTCTGCACCATCCGCGAATATCATAAAACGTGGAGAGCAGCCAGATGACATTATTGTAGCTAATAGCTAGCTAAGTTAGCTTGCTACATTTAGCTAGCTAGCCAATGATTATTCACAGGTCAACAAACAATTTTCTTGTCATTACCGGAAGATTCATAATTCTGTCTTCGCCCTTCCAACTGTTTAACGATTCTTCTGGTTATAAAGAAGGTTTGTCTAGAATCTAGCTCGTATCCTCTTTGTCCTTTCGTTATTCCACTGAAGTTGTTAAAGCCAGAGAGGAAGAGGCGAGAGGTTTTACTCCGCCCAAAATCTGCCCACGAAGTGAAGAGTTTTTGCATGGAGGTCAATGAGAGAGTGTTGAATTTGGTCAACAAAAAATGTAATAGCTTATTTGATCAATATACACCCAGCAAAAATATAAAGTGATTTCATGAGCTGAAATAAAATATCACAGAAATGTCCCATAAACACAAAAAGCTTATTTGTCTCAAATGTTGTGCACATATTTGTTTATATCCCTGTTAGTGATTATTTGTCCTTTGCCAAGATAATCCATCAACCTGACAGGTGTGGCATATCAAGAAGCTGATTAAACGGCATGATCATTACACAGGTGGACCTTGTGTTGGGGACAATAAAAGGCCACTCTAAAATGTGCAGTTTTGTCACACAACACAATGCCACAGATGTCTCAAGTTGAGGGAGCGTGTAATTGGCATGCTGACGGCAGGAATATCCACCAGAGCTGTTGCAAGATCATTTAATGTTCATTTCTCTACCATAAGCCACCACCAAAGTCATTTTCGAGGATTTGGTATTACGTCCAACCGGCCTCACAACTGCAGCCCACATGTAAACACACCAGCCCAAGCACTCCACATCCGGCTTCTTCCCCTGCGGGTTTGTCTGAGACCAGCCACCCAGACAGCCGCTGAAACTGAGTTTACACAACCAAAAAATTAATGCACAAACTGTCAGAAACCGTCTTAGGGCAGGTCATCGGTGTGCTCGTCGTCCTCACCATAACTGACTTCCACCTTCAATGGCCACTGGCATACATGAGAAGTGTGTTCTTCACAGATGAATCCCAGTTTCAACTGGACAGGGCAGATAGTGTTGTGTGGGTGAGCGGTTTGCTGATGTCAATGTTGTGAACAGAGTGCCCAATGATGGCGGTGGGGTTATGGTATGGGCAGGCATAAGCATAAGCTACGGACAAAAAACACAATTGCATTTTATCGATGGCAATTTAAATGGACAGACATACCATCACGAGATCCTGGGGTCCATTGTGATGCCATTCATCCACGTCCATCACCTCATGTTTCAGAATGATAATGCACGTCCCAAGGATCTGTACACAATTCCTGGAAGATAAAAATGTTACAGTACCTCCATGTCCTGCATTCTCACCAGACATGTCACCACCCATTGAGCATGTTTGGTATGCTCTGGATCGACGTGTACGACAGCGTGTTCCAGTTCCCGGCAATATCCAGCAATTTCTCCCAGCCATTGAAGAGGAGTGGGACAACATTCCACAGGCCACAATCAACAGCCTGATTAACCCAAAGCGTAGGAGATGTGTCTCACTGCATGAGGCAAATCAAATTTATTGATATAGCCCTTCGTACATCAGCTGATTTCTCAGTGCTGTACAGAAACCCAGCCTAAAACCCCAAACAGCAAGCAATGCAGTTGTAGAAGCACGGTGGCTAGGTAAAACTCCCTAGAAAGACCAAAACCTAGGAAGTAACCTAGAGAGGAACCAGGCTATGAGGGGTGGCCAGTCCTCTTCTGGCTGTGCCGGGTGGAGATTATAACAGAACATGGCCAAGATGTTCAAATGTTCATAAATGACCAGCATGGTCAAATAATAATAATCACAGTAGTTGTCGAGGGTGCTGCAAGTCAGCACCTCAGGAGTAAATGTCAGTTGGTTTTTCATAGCTGATCATTAAGAGTATCTCCACCCCTCCTGCTGTCTCTAGAGAGTTGAAAACAGCAGATCTGGGACTGGTAGCACGTCCGGTGAACAGGTCAGGATTCCATAGGCACAGGCAGAACAGTTGAAACTGGAGCAGCAGCACGGCCAGGTGGCCTGGGGACAGCAAGGAGTCATCATGCCAGGTAGTCCTGAGACATAGTCCTAGGGCTCAGGTCCTCCGAGAGATAGAGAGAAAGAGAGAATTAGAGAGAGCATACTTAAATTCACACAGGACACTAGATAAGACAGGAGAAGTACTCCAGATATAACCAACTGACCCTAGCCCCCCGACACATAAACTACTGCAGCATAAATACTGGAGGCTGAGACAGGATGGGTCAGGAGACACTGTGGCCCCATCCGATGATACCCCCGGACAGGGCCAAACAGGAAGGATATAACCCCACCCATTTTGCCAAAGCACAGCCCCCACACCACTAGAGGGATATCTTCAACCACCAACCTACCATCCTGAGACAAGGCCGAGTATAGCCCACAAAGATCTCCGCCACAGCACAACCCAAGGGGGGGAAGCCAACCCAGACAGGAAGATCACGTCAGTGACTCAACCCACTCAAGTGACGCACACCTCCTAGGAACGGCATGAAAGAGCACCAGTAAGCCAGTGACTCAGCCCCTGTAATAGGGTTAGAGGCAGAGAATCGCCGTGGAGAGAGGGGAACCGGCCAGGCAGAAACAGCAAGGGCGGTTCGTTGCTCCAGAGCCTTTCCGTTCACCTTCACACTCCTGGGCCAGACTACACTCAGTCATATGACCCTCTGAAGAGATGAGTCTTCAGTAAAGACTTAAAGGTTGAGACAGAGTTTGCGTCTCTCACATGGGTAGGCAGACCATTCCATAAAAATGGAGCTCTATAGGAGAAAGCCCTGCCTCCAGCTGTTTGCTTAGAAATTCTAGAGACAATTAGGAGGCCTGCATCTTCTGACCGTAGCGTACTTGTAGGTATGTACAGCAGGACCAAATCAGAAAGATAGGTAGTAGCAAGCCCATGTAATGCTTTGTAGGTTAGCAATAAAACCTTGAAATCAGCCCTTGCCTTGACAGGAAGCCAGTGTAGGGAGGCTAGCACTGGAGTAATATGATCAAATTTTGGGATTCTAGTCAGGATTCTAGCAGCCGTATTTAGCACTTTTTGCAATCTTACGTAGATGGAAAAAATATGTCCTTGAAACAGTCTTGATATGTTCGTCAAAAGAGAGATCAGGGTCCAGAGTAATGCCGAGGTCCTTCACAGTTTTATTTGAGACGACTGTACAACCATCAAGATTAATTGTGAAATTCAACAGAAGATTTCTTTGTTTCTTGGGACCTAGAACAAGCATCTCTGTTTTGTCCGAGTTTAATAGTAGACATTTTGCAGCCATCCACTTCCTTATGTCTGAAACACAGGCTTCGAGCGAGGGCAATTTTGGGGCTTCACCATGTTTCATTGAAATGTACAGCTGTGTGTCATCCGCATAGCAGTGAAAGTTAACAGTATGTTTTCGAATGACATCCCCAAGAGGTAAAATATATAGTGAAAACAATAGTGGTCCTAAAACGGAACCTTGAGGAACACCGAAATTTACAGTTGATTTGTCAGAGGACAAACCATTCACAGAGACAAACTGATATCTTTCCAATAGATAAGATCTAAACCAGGCCAGAAGTTGTCCGTGTAGACCAATTTGGGTTTCCAATATCTCTAAAAGAATGTGGTGATCGATGGTATCAAAAGCAGCACTAAGGTCTAGAAGCACGAGGACAGATGCAGAGCCTCGGTCTGATGCCATTGAAACGTCATTTACCACGTTCACAAGTGCAGTCTCAGTGCTATGATGGGGTCTAAAACCAGACTGAATCATTTCGTAAACATTGTTTGTCTTCAGGAAGGCAGTGAGTTGCTGCGCAGCAGCTTTTACTAAATTTTTCGAGAGGAATGGAAGATTCGATATAGGCTGATAGTTTTTAATATTTTCTGGGTTAAGGTTTGGCTTTTTCAAGAGAGGCTTTATTACTGCCAATTTTAGTGAGTTTGGTACACATCCGGTGGATAGAGAGAGGTTTATTATGTTCAACATAGGAGGACAAGCACAGGAAGCAGCTCTTTCAGTAGTTTAGTTGGAATTGGGTCCAGTATGCAGCTTGAAGGTTTAGAGGTCAGGATTATTTTCATCATTGTGTCAAGAGATATAGTACTGAAACACTTGAGCGTCTCTCTATATCCTAGGTCCTGGCAGAGTTGTGCAGACTCAGGATAACTGAGCTTTGAAGGAATACGTAGATTTAAAGAGGAGTCCGTAATTTGCTTTCTAATAATCATGATCTTTTCCTCAAAGAAGTTCATGAATTTATTACTGCTGAAGTGAAACCCATCCTCACTTGGGGAATGCTGATTTTTAGTTAGCTTTGCGACAGTATCAAAAATAAAATTAGGATTGTTATTATTTTCCTCAATTAAGTTGAAAAATAGGATGATCGAGCAGCAGTGAGGGCTCTTCGATACTGCATGGTACTGTCTTTCCAAGCTAGTCGGAAGACTTCCAGTTTGGTGTGGCGCTATTTCCGTTCCAATTTTCTGGAAGCTTGCTTCAGAGCTCGGGTATTTTCTGTATACCAGGGAGCTAGTTTCTTATGACAAATGTTTTTCGTTTTTATGGATGCAACTGCATCTAGGGTATTGCGCAAGGTTAAATTGAGTTCCTCAGTTAGGTGGTTAACTGATTTTTGTCCTCTGGCGTCCTTGGGTAGGCAGAGGGAGTCTGGAAGGACATGAAGGAATCTTTGTGTTGTCTGGGAATTTATAGCACGACTTTTGATGCTCCTTGGTTGGGGTCTGAGCAGATTATTTGTTGCAATTGCAAACGTAATAAAATGGTGGTCCGATAGTCCAGGATTATGAGGAAAAACATTAAGATCCACAACATTTATTCCATGGGACAAAACTAGGTCCAGAGTATGACTGTGACAGTGAGTAGGTCCAGAGACATGTTGGACAAAACTCACTGAGTCTATGATGGCTCCGAAAGCCTTTTGGAGTGGGTCTGTGGACTTTTCCATGTGAATATTAAAGTCACCAAAAATTATAATATTATCTGCTATGACTACAAGGTCCGATAGGAATTCAGGGAACTCAATGAGGAACGCTGTATATGGCCCAGGAGGCCTGTAACCAGTAGCTATAAAAAGTGATTGAGTAAGCTGCATAGATTTCATGACTAGAAGCTCAAAAGACAAAAATGTATTTTTTTTTAATTGAAATTTGCTATCGTAAATGTTAGCAACACCTCCGCCTTTGCGGGATGCACGAGGGATATGGTCACTAGTGTAACCAGGAGGTGAGGCCTCATTTAACACAGTAAATTCATCAGGCTTAAGCCATGTTCAGTCAGTCCAATCACATCACGATTATGATCAGTGATTAGTTCAATGACT
The DNA here is from genome assembly GCF_023373465.1 of Oncorhynchus keta. Classification (NCBI taxonomy): domain Eukaryota; kingdom Metazoa; phylum Chordata; class Actinopteri; order Salmoniformes; family Salmonidae; genus Oncorhynchus; species Oncorhynchus keta. The sequence goes on from NC_068426.1 coordinate 41,487,547, forward strand.
ATAACTGCCTTTGAAGTAAGGGATCTAACATTAAGTAGCCCTCTTTTGAGATGTGAGGTATCACGATCTCTTTCAATATTGGCAGGAATGGAGGAGGTCTTTATCCTAGTTAGATTGCTAACGCGAACACGATGGTCACACCAGATACTGACTGGTTTTATGATCCACACCCCTACTTTTTTAAAGGTATCTCTGACCAACAGACGCATATCCGTATTCCCAGTCATGTGAAATCCATAGATTAGGGCCTAATGAATTTATTTCAATTGACTGATTTTCTTATATGAACTGGAACTCAGTAAAATCTTTGACATTCTTGCACGTTGAGTTTATATTTTTTGTTCAGTGTAAGTGTAGTAATGTTAATGAATTAATGTTGTTATGAATGCATTGATGTATGTGGACGCATATATGGTATTTTGGCAACTTTAAAAAATAATGACTTTATATTAGAGCCTGTTGTCATAGAGAGAGGACTCATCATGGATATAACCCATTTTTAGCAAGGAATTGAAATTGAGGTCTTCCACCATTTTAAAGTAGTCACAACTGGGTGGGGATTCCTATGAGCTGTGAGCAATCAGCCAATGAAGAAGAAAATGTACTACTTTATAATGGATAAAGCCTCAATGGAGCTGCCCATGCTGTTTACGACACTGTAATAGCACAGATACAAAGATGAGTCCTCTATCTATCTCTATGGCCTGTTGGTCACACACATATCTACCCGCTCATTGGCTAGAATGGTCCCACCTGATCTCACCTCCCGTCTGCCTTCCATCTTTGAGGATATATAATTCCATTGTTAGAGCAGTCACTTGACTATCTTGTCAATATAATAGACTATCTTTGTTAAAACAGTTTTTGCAGTTTTCACTCCTGCATCCATCTTGGATCTATCACTCAGTCTGGTGGATTCGCAACCATCCTTATTAGTGTGCAATTGTAGAGTGCACTTTCTGATATAGGCATTTAGTTATGTCAAGTTATACCCATTAATGCTCGCAATTGATCCGTGGCTCTTTCTTGTCTTTTTATCAATGAAGAAGAAAGCTGCAGTTAGAATAGATTTCGACAATGTTGGTAAGTTCTTCCACATACAGTGCCTTGCGAAAGTATTCGGCCCCCTTGAACTTTGCAACCTTTTGCCACATTTCAGGCTTCAAACATAAAGATATAAAACCATATTTTTTGTGAAGAATCAACAACAAGTGGGACACAATCATGAAGTGGAACGACATTTATTGGATATTTCAAACTTTTTTAACAAATCAAAAACGGAAAAATTGGGCGTGCAAAATTGAGTCTGCCGATAAGAATGCGATGATTGACAGAGTTGAAAGCCTCGGTAAAGGTCGATGAAGACAGCTGCACAGTACTGTCTTTTAACGGTGGCGGTTATGATATCGTTTAGGACCTTGAGCGTGGCTGAGGTGCACCCATGACCAGCTCGGAAACCAGATTGCATAGTGGAGAAGGTACAGTGGGATTCGAAATGGTCGGTGATCTGTTTATTAACTTGGCTTTTGAAGATTTTAGAAAGGCAGGACAGGATGGATATAGGTCTATAACAGTTTGGGTCTAGAGTGACCGCGGCAGCTTTCCAATCTTTGGGGATCTCAGATGATACGAAAGAGAGGTTGAATAGCCTAATAATAGGGGTTGCAACAATTTTGGCGAATAATTTTAGAAAGAGAGGGTCCAGATTGTCTAGCCCAGCTGATTTGTAGGGATCCAGATTTTGCAGTTCTTTCAGAACATCAGCTGTCTGGATTTGGGTGAAGGAGAAGCGGGGGGATTTGGGCAAGATGCTGCAAGGGGTGCTGAGATGTTGGCCAGGGTAGGGTAGCCAGATGGAAAGCATGGCCAGCCGTCGAAAAATGCTTCTTGAAATGATCGATTATCGTAGATTTATCAGTGGTGACAGTGTTTCCTATTCCTATAGTGCAGTGGGCAGCTGGGAGGAGGTGCTCTTATTCTCCATGGACTTTGCAGTGTCCCAAAACTTTTTGGAATTAGTGCAAATTTCTGTTTGAAAAAGTTAGCCTTAGCTTTCCTAACTGACTGAGTATTTTTATTTTTTATTTTATTTATCCATTATTTTACCAGGTAAGTTGACTGAGAACACATTCTCATTTGCAGCAACGACCTGGGGAATAGTTACAGGGGAGAGGAGGGGGATGAATGAGCCAATTGTAAACTGGGGATTATTAGGTGACCATGATGGTTTGAGGGCCAGATTGGGAATTTAGCACCCCTACGATAAGTGCCATGGGATCTTTATTGACCTCAGAGAGTCAGGACACCCGTTTAACATCCCATCCGAAAGACGGCACCCAACACAGGGCAGTGTCCCCAATCACTGCCCTGGGGCATTGGGATATTTTTTAGACCAGAGGAAAGAGTGCCTCCTACTGGCCCTCCAACACCACTTCCAGCAGCATCTGGTCTCCCATCCAGGAACTGACCAAGACCAACCCTGCTTAGCTTCAGAAGCAAGCCAGCAGTGGTATGCAGGGTGGTATATTGGTTCATGATTTAAAAGTTGCATATCGCGAGGGCTATTTGATGCTAATGCAGAACGCCACAGGATGTTTTTGTGCTGGTCAAGGGCAGTCAAGTCTGGGGTGAACCAAGGGCCATATCTGTTCTTAGTTCTACATTTGTTGAACGGGGCATGCTTATTTAAAATGGAGTGGAAAGCACTTTTGAAGAGCATTCAGGCATCCTCTACTGATGGGATAAGGTCGATATCCTTCCAGGATACCCAGGCCAGGTTGATTAGAAAGCCCTCCTCGCTGAAGTGTTTTAGGGAGCGTTTGACAGTGATGAGGGGGGGTCGTTTGACCGCGGATCCAGTATGCATGCAGGCAATGAGGCAGTGATCGCTGAGATCCTGGTTGAAGACAGCAGAGGTGTATTTGGTGGGCAGATTGGTCAGGATGATATCTACGAGGGTGCCCATGGTTACGGATTTAGGGATTTAACTGGTAGGTTCCTTGATAATTTGTGTGAGATTGAGGGCATCTATCTTAGATTGTAGGACGGTCGAGGTGTTAAGCATCTCCCAGTTTAGGTCACCTAACAGTACGAGTTCTGAAGATAGATGGGGGACGTTCAATTCACATATGGTGTCCAGGGCACAGCTGGGGGCAGATGGTGTTCTATAGCAAGCGGTAATGGTGAGAGACTAGTTTCTGGAAAGGTGGATTTTTAAAAGTAGAAGCTCTAATTGTTTGGGCACAGACCTGGATAGTAAGACAGAACTCTGCAGGCCATCTCTGCAGTAGATTTCAACTCCTCACCCTTTGGCAGTTTTATCTTGTCGGAAAATGTTATAGTTAGGGATGGAAATTTCATGATTTTTGGTGGCCTTCCTAAGCCAGGATTCAGACACGTCTAGGATATCCTGTCACGTTCGTTGATAGAAGGATCGGACCAAGGTGCAGCGTGGTAGGCGTACATCTTACTTTAATTTGATGACACCGAAAAAAAAAACCAAATACAAAACGAAACGCACAGTTCTGTAGGGCTGGAAAGCAACAGTACAAAAACAAGAACGCACAAACTAAAGGTGGAAAAAAGGATGCCTAATTATGATCCCCAATCAGAGACAACGATAGACAGCTGCCTCTGATTGGGAACCATACCCGGCCAACAAAGAAATAGAAAAACTAGAATGCCCACCCAAATCACACCCTGACCTAATACAGAAATAAAAAGGCTTTCTAAGGTCAGGGCGTGACACAACCGGCTTGGCGGAGTGTGCTAAAGCAGTGAATAAAACAAACTTAGGGAGGAGGCTTCTAATGTTAACATGCATGAAACCAATGCTTTTATGGTTACAGAAGTCAACAAATGAGAGCGCCTGGGGAATGGGAGTGATGCTGTGGGAAAAGGGTTAATGTCTACATCACCAGAGGAACGAAGGAGGAGTAGGATAAGAGTACAGCTAAAGGCTAAAATAACTGGTCGTCTAGTGCGCTCGGAAAAGAGAGTAAAAGGAGCAGGTTTCTGGGCGCGGAAGCATAGATTCAAGGCATAATGTACATACAAGGGTATGGTAGGATGTGAGTACAGTGTAGGTAATTCTAGGCATTGAGTGACGATGAGAGAGGTTTTGTTTCTAGAGGCACCATTTAAGCCAGGTGCGGTCACCGCATGTGTGGGGGGTGTAACATAAGGACTAGCTAAGGCATATTGAGCAGGGCTGGAGGCTCTACAGTGAAATAAGACAAAAATGACTAACCAAAACAGCAAACGACAAGGCATATTGACATAGATGGGACTTCATCAACTCCAGGTGTGCACCTTATTTGGGGAGAACGACTCACAAGACCGGAATTAGTGGAATGGGCTCAAATACATCAAATACATGGTTTTCAGGTGTTTGATGGTATTCTATTTGCTCTGTTCCAGCCATTATTGTAAGCCGTTCTTGCCTCTGCTGCCTCCTTTGGTCCTGTCATGTGCCTTTTTTCTAAGGAGTGGCTTCTGTCTGGCCACTCTCCCATAAAGCGCAGTTTGGTGAAGTGCTGTAGAGCCTGTTGTCCTTCTGGCAGGTCTCGGCCAAGTTCTGTCAGAGTGGTCATTGGGTTATTGGTCACCACCCTGACCAAGGTCCTTCTTGCCCGGTTGCTCAGTTTGGTCGGACGGCCAGCTCTAGGCAGATGCTGGGTAGTTCCATATTTCTTTTCAATTTCCCAAAGATGGAGACCAATGCCCTCAAAGTACTCTCAACACTCTAGAAATTGTTTTATTTGTGAAAAAAAATATATATTAAAAAAATGTTAAAAAAAATATGAAAAAATATGAAAAATCAGACAGGTGGCAAATACTTTTTCACAGCACTGTATATGCCTTGTCACAATTCAATCTCGGAGAGCTATGGACTGTTCCTTGGACTTGATGGTATAATGACATGTAAAGTGTTGGTCCCATTTTTCATGGGCTGAAATAAAAGATCCCAGAATATGTCCATAATGCACAAAAAGCTTATTTCTCTCACATTTTGTGCACACATTTGTTTTCATCCTTGTTAGTGAGCATTTCTCCTTTGCCAAGATTATCCATCCATCTGACAGGTGTGGCATATCAAGAAACAGATTAAACAGCAGACCACATGTAACCACGCCAGCCTGGCTTCTTCACCTGCGGGATCATCTGATGAGGGAGAGGGGGGTGCTGTGGAGTATTTCTGCCTTTTAATAAAACACTTTTTGGGGAAAAACTCATTCTGATTGGCTGGGACTGGCTCCCAAGTGGGTGGGCCCATGCCTTTCCAGGCCTAACCATGGTTGTGCCCCGGTCTTGTGAAATCCATAGATTAGGGCTGAATTTCCTTCTTATGAACTCAGTAAAATCTTTGAAATTGTGTTTATATTTTTGTTCAGTATAGTTTCTGCTCTGACATGCACTGTCAACAGTGGGACCTTAAACACGTGTGTTTCTTTCTAAAACACCACAGGTGGACTCCAGTCAAGTTGTAACGATATCTCAAGGGTGATCAAAGGAAATTGGATGTACCTGATCTCAATTTGGAGTGCCATAGCAAAGTTGTGGGAATATTTACACTACCGTTCAAAGGTCACTTAGAAATGTCCTTGTTTTTGAAAGAAGGCCTCCTCCCCGAGTCGCCTCTTCACTGTTGATGTTGAGACTGGTGTTTTGCGGGTACTATTTAATGAAGCTGCCAGTTGAGGACTTGTGAGCCGTCTGTTTCTCAAACTAGACACTCTAATGTACTTGTCCTCTTGCTCAGTTGTGCACCGGGGCCTCCCACTCTTTCTATTCTGGTTAGAGCCAGTTTGCGCTGTTCTGTGAAGGGAGTAGTACACAGCGTTGTATGAGATCTTCAGTTTCTTGGCAATTTCTCGCATGGAATAGCCTTCATTTCTCAGAACAAAAATGGACTGACGAGTTTCAGAAGAAAGTTCCTTGTTTCTGGCCAGTTTGAGCCTATAATCGAACCCACAAATGCTGATGCTCCAGATACTCAACTAGTCTAAAGAAGACCAGTTTTATTGCTTCTTTAATCAGAACAACAGTTTTCAGCTGTGCTAACATAATTGCAAAAGTTTTTTTAATGGCCAATTAGCATTTTAAAATTATAAACTTGGATTAGCTAACACAACGTGCCATTGGAACACAGAAGTGATGGTTGCTGATAATGGGCCTCTGTATGTAGATATTCCAGTAAACATCAGTCGTTTCCAGCTACAATAGTAATTTACAACATTAACAATGTCTATACTGTATGTCTGATCAATTTGATGTTTTTTTAATGGATTAAAAATTGTTTTTCTTTCAAAAACAAGGACATTTCTAAGTGACCCCCAACTTTTGAATGGTAGTGTAAATGTGATATTTCTGTATTTAATTTTCAATACATTTGCAAGCATTTCTAAAAACATGTTTTCACTTTGTCATCATGGGGTATTGTGTATAAATGGGTGATTAATCCATTTTAATCCACGGCAAACACGTCTAGGGATATGAATACTTTCTGAAGGCACTTGTAATTTATAATTAGAATTGGAGTATATTTGGAGTATATTATAATACTTATACTTATAATTGGAGTATATTAATGTTGTAGATTAGACAATGTATTGCGTTTCTTAAACAGAGGGGCAGGTGGAGCCAAGTAGTTAGTGGCTAGTCTTGCAAATGTATTTTGTGTGATGAGTGATTTGTATAGGTAGGAAGCATATGTACTGTCCCAGACAATATTGCAGTAAATAAGAAATGGGTAAATTAAGCTGTAGTACAGAGTTAGGAAGCAAGCCTGATGAACCAAACCACACATTTTTCTGATGATATCAATGGACTTCATGACTTTGCGGCAGACAAAGTGAATATGATCTTTTCAGGACAACTTTTCATCAACTAGAACACAGAGGAATCTAGTGGATGAAACCTAGTCCATTTCATTCCCACTAATTGAGATTCTGGCTCTTTTAAAATGTCTTTGTTTTAGATTCCAAGAACACAGGATGAGATGTTACTATCCTTTGTGCAAGCACTTCCAAGAGTTAATGAACAGTGAGCGTGGTGAAATTTGGGGAGCGCATCGTCAGTAGTGTACCTTTGGTTCCTAGGGTGTTTCGGCCTTTCACACTATACACCCTCCCCAAAGGCGGCCAGTGACAGGGTGATCAATCCTACGCTTGCGTCCCATTCCCAATTAGTCATAGGAGTTGCCTTGTTGTTGATAGCCAACATCCCATGGGACTATGCATGGCAAGGGCGTCCTCCTCCCTGAGTCAAGCATTGTTGACCGCATACCTCCTGGCCCTCTCACTTCGGGGCCCAGCTGGGGTCTTTCCTCTTCATCCAGAGCCACTGACTGCTGCCTTCTGCCGCCTCCGATACAGCTTTGATTGCCGAACGCTGGCTCTGGCCATTAATTCCCAGGTCTCTAAGCAGTCTGGTTGTAGATGTTGCCACAAAACCTCTGCAGCCCACCTCCACTGGTCGGACTTCTGTGTTCCAGCCATGATGTCGTGCTTCGGCAGCTAGATCAGCATAGCGCAGATGTTTTCGCTCATAAGCCTAATCTACTGAGTCCTCCCAGGGTACTGTGAGCTCAATGATGAAGACGTTATTGAGCGAACGGGACCAGAGCACCATGTCAGGTCTTAGGGTGGTGGTTGCGATCTCCGGAGGAAACACAAGTTGCCGGCCAATGTCAGCTAGCATTTTCCAGTCGCGGGCCAAGAGCAGCTGGTCTCGCTCTAATGGTGTAGAGCCGCTCTTCGGTGGTTTAGCCCCTTCGCGGACAAAGTTTGTCCGTAAGGAGTGTGATGCTGCTGTGGGTTGTAGGGAGTTGGTGGCAGCTCGCTTGTCCTCAAGGGCGGACGCAAGGTTTTTAAGGTTTTGGTTGTGACGCCAAGTGTAGCGTCCTTGGGTGAGGCTTGTTTTACACCCTGTGAGAATGTGCCTGAGGTTGGCTGGCATGGAACAGAGGGCACAGTCCGGATCTTCACCATACCATTGGTGAAGATTAACTGGTGTTGGAAGGACGTCATATGTTGCTCTGATGGAAAAGCTCAACCGCCTCGCTTCCATGGCCCACAGATCCTTCCAGCTGATCTTCCTCTTCTCCACACTGTCCCATCGAGTCCACTGTCCCTGTTTGGCAAGAGAGACTGCCTTGGCCCACCTTGCAGCCTCCTCATGATGGTGTACTTCCTGCACCACCATCTTCCGCTGCTCTGGTGCAGTGGCCTTACTCCAAGCAGCACGGCTAGTTAGCCCAAGGCCTCCTCTCCCTTGCTGAACATGACCCACAATGTCAGCATGTCTGAGGGCTGCTGTTGCCTCCTGGACTGCTTTTTCTGGCCTCCATTTGCGCCCAGTTGCCAAGGTCGGCGCGTTGTTGCTCACCACTGGGTCTCAAGATTCATTCAGTGTCATCTGGAGCCTGGTTTTTGCACACTTGAATTCCTCTGTTAGACTGGTGAGGGGCAGCTTGAGGACACCATCTCCACAGAGGCCTATGGTGGTAAGGCATCATGGAATTCCGAGCCACTTCTTTAAGTAGCCTGTGACTCCTCTTTCCATCTTCTCCACTGTTGAGATTGGAACCTCATACAGTGCTAAGGGCCACAACACCCAGGGTAGGAGACCAAACTGCAGACACCAGGCCTTTAACCTTCCAGGTAGCTAGGTGTTGTCGAGGGACTGTAGGCTACTACTGATGTATTTGCGCAGCTGTTGCACCTGGTCTTTGTCCTTCAGGCTTGCATCATACCACCTTCCAAGGCTTTTTACCAGCTGCTCAGACGCTGTTGGGATTTGGTCATCTCCGATGAAGAATTTCAGGTCAGAGAGTACTCCCTTCACAATCGAGATGCTGCGTGACTTGGATGGTTTAATCTTCATACGGGCCCAGCTGATGTTCTCCTCGAGTTTTCTGAGCAGTCTCCTGGTGCATGGGACAGTGGTGGCCAATGTTGTAATGTCGTCCATGTAGGCTCTGAGTGGAGGGAGGCGGAAACCAGAGTCAGCTCGCTGTCCACCAGCAAATCATTTTGAGGATCTGATGATAACCTCCATTGCCATTGTGAATGCCAACAGAGAAATGGTACAACCCGCCATTATACCTACATTCAGGCACTGCCATGAGGTGGTGAACTCTGAGGTGGTGAAGCAGAACTGCAGATCCTGGAAGTACAACTTCACCAGGTTTGTGATGGTGTCCGGTATGTGGAAAAATCTGAAGGCAGGAGTTCATGGGGCACAGAGCCAAATGCATTGACGAGGTCGAGGAAGACTACATGAATGTCCCTTTTCTTCACCTTGGCCATTTGGATCTGGTGCCAGATCATGCTGGAATGTTCCAAGCAGCCAGAGAACCCTGATATTCCTGCCTTCTGTACAGATGTATCGACGTACGCATTCCTTTGCAGGTACTCTGCCATCCTCTGGGCAATGACCCCAAAGAAGATTTTACCCTCGACATTCAGTAAGGAGATTGGGCGGAATTGGCTGATGTTCACTGCATCCTTCTCCTTAGGGATCAGGACCCTGCCTGCCCTACGCCACACTATGGATATTATCTTATTCTGCCAAGCTGTTCTCATAAGCCTCCAGAGGAACCTCAGGACGTCTGGTGCATTCTTATACACTTTGTACGGAACTCCATTTGGCCCCGGGGCTGATGCTGTTCTTGCCCGTCGAACTGTGTTTTCCACCTCTTTCCATGTCGGAGGGCTGGTCTCAATATGATGTTCCGGGGGTTCAATGTGATGTTCCGGGGGTTCAATCTGATGGGATGGCCAGATGTTCATGTCGCTTTGAGTCAAAGTTTGTTGTTCTCAGGTGCTCCTCTAGGTCTTTCTTTGTTGTTTTTAGAGCTCCACTTTTTTCCTTCGTGAAGAGACTTTTAAGGAACTTGAAGGGATCTTTATAGAATCGAGTTGTAGTTTGTTCTTTCTTCCTTCTGCGTTTCCGTAGGTTCTCTGCTCTACGGAGGGATGTCAACCGGGTTTTGATGTCAGCCTGAAGTGCCTCATTGCCCTCCTTTTCCACTTCCGAGCCCTTCTTCCACTGTTTCTTAAGCTGCCGCCTTTCTTGAACGAGGCGCTTGATTTCTTGTTGCTTCCTGGAAACTGGTGGGGTTGGAACCTTTCTCCCGCCTTTTGCCTCTTCCACTCCAAATCTTTCTGTCCCGTACTCATAGATGATGTCCCCCATCCTCTCCAACTTCTTCTCCACTGTGCCTCAAAGTTTCTCGAGGGTCAAGGTAAGGTCAGTATTCACTGTTTCCCACAACTTCCTGTCACTGGCGCAGAAAGTAATCAATGCGAGGCCTCTGTCTCTCTTTACCCAAACACCCCTTATTCCCCTGGTGGATCCTCAACCCATGGTGTGATGTAACTTTCCTCCAACCACAGAAACATACCTGCATATGTTTGTGGCCCACTGCACTGTTGCAGCAGAACTTGTGACAGTTGCTGTGGTGTTCTCTTGTGCTGTGCTCTCATTACTCGTAGTCGTTTCCAGTCCAGTCGTTACCATGTTGTCAGCCGATGAGTCATCTTCCGCCCCCGCTAACATGAACAGGCAGCACTAGTAGCACAAGAATTAAAAATAGATACCAAAAGTAAAGTTCCTGGCGATCATAGCGATCTGACTCCCCCTTTTTGTCTGAACTTGGAATATTCCTGTTCGCGGGCTTGGGCCACTGACCCTTAACCTGGTTGTTCTGTTCTGTGTTGTGTACTATTCTAATAATTTGAAGTTTGATGGAATACCGATTTGAACTCTCCTACAGACACGTGCTCATCAAACATCTCATTCCAAAATCATGGGTATTAATATGGAGTTGGTCGCCACCCTTTGCTGCTATAACAGCCTCCACTCTTCTGGGCTTTCCACTAGATGTTGAAACATTGCTGCAGGGACTTGCTTCCATTCAGCCACGAGCATACATGATGTTGGGCGATTAGGCCTTGCTCGCAGTCGGCATTCCAATTCATCCCAAAGGTGTTCAATGGGGTTGAGGTCACGGCTCTGTGCAGGCAAGTCAAGTTCTTTCCCTAAACTTTTGCCACAAACTTGGAAGCACAGAATCGTCTAGAACATGCCTGGGCAAAGGCCGGCCCGGGGGCCGTATGCGGCCCGCGACCTGATTCAATACGGCCCGCGGAATCATGCTCAGATCACATAAAGAATTTGCGATAGTGAAGTTTTAAAAAATGTATTTGTTATTCAAATTAAAAGCCCAATGAATACTGGCCTTTGTGTAATGATTTAACTCCCACTGCTTGTGGGACATTTATATTGAAGGCACGTATAAATAACAACTGCACGAGAACAGACAGTGACTGACAGGCTGACACACACGTCAGTTTTTCAAAGATTTAAAAGAAAAGGAAAGTAGACAATGGAATGTATGGTGTTCCAGCAAGAGTGGACATCGAAATATTTATTTATTGAGGTATCAGGGAAAGCTGTGTGCTTAGTGTGCAAAGAGAGCATCGCTGTCTTGAATGTCCACAACTTGTCATGACACTTCCAGACAAAGCATGCAGAGAAATGTAGGAATATGTCTTCTGCTCAGAGGGCAAGTGCCTTCGAAAGAGTTGCTTTCTAAGTTGCAAAAGCAGCAGGAACTTTTCACAAAGCTGCATTCAGCAAACGACGGAATTGTGAGAACTAGCTACTGTATGTACTGTCCCACAAAATTGCTAAACATAACAAGCCATTCGCTGAGAGCGAATTCATTCACTTGCGGAAATACTTTACCTTGACAAGAGCTGTTTGAGAATGTTCCCTGTCAAGACGATCAGTGGCACGGCACTGGACATCGCAGAGAATATGGAACAACAGTTGAAAGACAAAGTAAAGGATTTTACCTATTTCTCGTTGGCCCTGGATGAGAGCAGTTATGCACGTGACAAGGCGCAGTTGTTGATATTCTTACGAGGCATAACCCCAGACTTTGAAATTACAGAGGAGCTTGCTTCGGTGCAGTCAATGAAGAGCACAACCACAGGGAAATGTTGATTGGAGGAGGTTAATAAGTGTGTGGCAAAGCTGGGACTGAGTTTTGAAAAGTTATCCAGTGTGACCACTGATTGGTGCCCAAACTTGACAGGAAAAAACATTTGCCTTTTGAAAAGGATACAAGATCAAGTAGCTGAGCTGAACCCAGATGAGAAAATTATTTTACTGCATGACATTATTCATCAGGAGGTGCTCTGTAAATGTGTTCTGACAATAGCCATGTTGTGGATACAGTCACTGAAGTGGTAAACTTCATAAGAGCAAACTCTTTAAACCACAGGCAGTTTGTCTCACTATTGGACGAAGTGACGTCGGGTAATGCAGATCTCCCCTACCACACAAACATGAGATGGCTGAGTGGGCAAGGTGTTTAAAAGGGTCTGGGACCTGAAGTCGTAGATTGCTGAGTTTTTGCAAATAAAAGGAAAATATGTGGATTTCCCTCAACTGCAACATAAAGAATGGTTGGCTGATTTTGCCTTCACCGTGGACATAATGGCCCTCATGAATGAACTGAATTCCAAACTACAAGGGAAGGGCCTTTTTGCACATCAGATGTACAGCCTAATGCAGAAACTAAAACAAGAAGCTCAGGTCTGTTCAACGCTGGTCCGACCAATCTGATTCCATGCTTCAAGACTGCTTCGATCACGTGGACTGGGATATGTTCCCCATTGCGTCCAACAACAACATTGACGAATACGCTGATTCGGTGAGCGAGTTCATTAGAAAGTGCATTGACAATGTTATACCCACAGCAACGATTGAAACATTCCCAAACCAGAAACCGTGGATTGATGGCAGCATTCGGCGAAACTGAAAGCGCGAACCACTGCTTTTAATCAGGGCAAGGTGACCGGAAACATGACCGAATACCAACAGTGTAGCTATTCCCTCCACAAGTTAATCAAACAAGCTAAGTGTCAGTATAGAGACAAAGTAGTCACAATTCAACGGCTCAGACACAAGAGGTATGTGGCAGGGTCTACAGTCAATCACGGATTACAAAAAGAAAACCAGCCCAGTCACGGACCAGGATGTCTTGCTCCCAGACAGACTAATTTACTTTTTTGCCCGCTTTGAGGACAATACAGTGCCACTGACACGGCCCCGCTACCAAAACCTGCGAGCTCTCCTTCACTGCAGCCGACATGAGTAAAACAAGGCTGCAGGCCCAGACGGCATCCCCAGCCGCGCCCTCAGAGCATGCGCAGACCAGCTGGCTGGTGTGTTTACGGACATATTCAATCAATCCTTATCCCAGTCTGCTGTTCCCACATGCTTCAAGAGGGCCACCATTGTTCCTGTTCCCAAGAAAGCTAAGGTAACTGAGCTAAACGACTACCGCCCCGTAGCATTCACTTCTGTCATCATGAAGTGCTTTGAGAGACTAGTCAAGTATCATATCACCTCCACCCTACCTGACACCCAAGACCCACTCCAATTTTCTTACCGCCCCAATAGGTCCACAGACGACGCAATCGCAACCACACTGCACACTGCCCTAACCCATCTGGACAAGAGGAATACCTATGTGAGAATGCTGTTCATCGACTACAGCTCAGCATTTAACACCATAGTACCCTCCAAACTCGTCCTCAAGACCCTGGGTCTCGACCCCGCCCTGTGCAACTGGGTACTGGACTTCCTGAAGGGCCGCCCCCAGGTGGTGAGGGTAGGCAACAACATCTCCACCCCGCTGATCCTCAACACTGGGGCCCCACAAGGGTGCGTTCTGAGCCCTCTCCTGTACTTCCTGTTCACCCACGACTGCGTGGCCATGCACGCCTCCAACTCAATCATCAAGTTTGCGGACGACACAACAGTGGTAGGCTTGATTACCAACAACGACGAGACGGCCAACAGGGAGGAGGTGAGGGCCCTCGGAGTGTGGTGTCAGGAAAATAACCTCACACTTAACGTCAACAAAACAAAGGAGATGATCGTGGACTTCAGGAAACAGCAGAGGGAGCACCCCCCCTATCCACATCGACGGCACAGTAGTGGAGAGGGTAGTAAGTTTTAAGTTCCTCGGCATACACATCAAGGACAAACTGAGTTGGTCCACCCACACAGACATTGTTGTGAAGAAGGAGCAGCAGCGCCTGTTGAACCTCAGGAGGCTGAAGAAATTCGGCTTGTGACCAAAAGTACTCACAAACTTCTACAGATGTACAATCGAGAGCATCCTGTCGGGCTGTATCACCGCCTGGTACGGCAACTGCTCCGCCCTCAACCGCAAGGCTCTCCAGAGGGTAGTGAGGTCTGCACAACGCATCACCAGGGGCAAACTACCTGCCCTCCAGGACACCTACACCACCCAATGTCACAGGAAGGCCATAAAGATTATCAAAGACAACAACCACCCGAGCCACTGCCTGTTCACCCCGCTATCATCCAGAAGGCGAGGTCAGTACAGGTGCATCAAAGCAGGGACCGAGAGACTGAAAAACAGCTTCTATCTCAAGGCCGTCAGACTGTTAAACAGCCACCACTAACATTGAGTGGCTGCTGCCAACACACTGACTCAACTCCAGCCACTTTAATAATGGAAATTTATGTAAAAATATATCACTACCCACTTGAAATAATGCTACTGAATATAATGTTCACATACATTACTACATTACTCATCTCATATGTATATGTATATACTGTACTCTATACCATCTACTGCATCTTGCCATCTTTATGTAATACATGTATCACAAGCCACTTTAAACTATGCCACTTTATGTTTACATACCCTACATTTCTCATCTCATATGTATATACTGTACTCTATACCATCTACTGCATCTTGCCTTTGCCGTTCTGTACCATCACTCATTCATATATATTTATGTACATATTCTTTATCCCTTTACACTTGTGTGTATAAGGTAGTAGTTGTGGAATTGTTTAGGTTAGATTACTCGTTGGTTATTACTGCACGGTCGGAACTAGAAGCACAAGCATTTCACTACACTCGCATTAACATCTGCTAACCATGTGTATGTGACCAATAAAACTTGAACTTGAATTTAAACACTATTATTGCACACAGAGTGCATCCAATTTATTATGTGACTTGTTCAGCATTTAGGCTTGCCCTAACAATGGGGTTGAATACTTATTTACTCAAGACATTCCAGCTTTTAATTTTGTAATAATTTGTAAACATGTTGAAAAACCTAATTCCAATTTGACATTATGGGGTATTGTGTGTAGGCCAGTGACCAAAACAATCTATATTTAATCCATTTTAAATTCAGGCTTGAATACTTTCTGAAGACACTGTATACTAACTGCATATTAACTGGTTATAAAGTGGCGGTCCTTTAACGTTACTACTGCGAGTAGAGTCACACCATTACTCCATTCAATTATCAGATATTCTTATAATAGAATGCCCATATACAAACACATTATATGTGCATTCATTATCTATTGTCCACAAAATGACATGTACAAACACGTTATATGTGCATTAATTATCTATTGTCCACAAAATGACATGTACAAACACATTATATAGGTGCATCCCTTCCTTGAATTTCCAGCAGATCAGGGAAAAATAAGAGCGTCTGCTAAATGACTTAAATGTAAATGTGTTAATCTATTGTCAAAAATATAAAACACATTATATGTGTTGATGTATTTTGACATGATTGTTTTAATAGGTGCACTTTTTAAAAAAAGAGCTCGATAAATACTCATTCAATGGCAAACATCAACCAGCTTACAATCCATGACAAATAACAACATTTACTAACATTACTAGTTGCATTACTAGTGATTAATACTGAATTAAAATATAAATGCAAACATGCCACAATTTCAAAGATTTTAAAGAGTGACAGATCATAGAAGTAAATTAGTCAATTTAAATAAATAAATTAAGCCCTAATCTATGGATGTACAGCCAAAAACTATGGGGATTCCCAGGGAGCCTGCCAGAACGGTTATACTTTTGTTATAGAGGCATTTCCCATTTCTTAGAAATCTCACGTCTGAGAGTAAGAATGTGTGGCGGAAGAAAGTTACTACTGTTTTTCTTTCCAACATGATCCATGCCTAGCCAGTGGCTGGTCTACTGCTGCCGCCCCCAGACTTCATATGCCTCTGAAGGCAGTGATTTGATCCCTGGTCTTGCACTCATTTTCTGTGCTATATCCCTCTAATCTGTCTGTCTAGGGGCCCTCTCATCTGTCTGTCTAGGGGCCCTCTAATCTGTCTGTCTAGGGGCCCTCTCATCTGTCTGTCTAGGGGCCCTCTAATCTGTCTGTCTAGGGGCCCTCTCATCTGTCTGTCTAGGGGCCCTCTCATCTGTCTGTCTAGGGGCCCTCTCATCTGTCTGTCTAGGGGCCCTCTCATCTGTCTGTCTAGGGGCCCTCTCATCTGTCTGTCTAGGGGCCCTCTCATCTGTCTGTCTAGGGGCCCTCTCATATGTCCTCACATACATGTTTAAGAACAACTGATCTAGGGGTCCTCTCATCTGTCTGTCTAGGGGCCCTCTCATCTGTCCCTCTCATACATGTTTAAGAACAACTGATCTAGGGGCCCTCTCATCTGTCTGTCTAGGGGCCCTCTCATCTGTCTGTCTAGGGGCCCTCTCATCTGTCCCTCTCATACATGTTTAAGAACAACTGATCTAGGGGCCCTCTCATCTGTCTGTCTAGGGGCTCTCTCTGTCTGTCTAGGGGCCCTCTCTGTCTGTCTAGGGGCCCTCTCATCTGTCTGTCTAGGGGCCCTCTCATCTGTCTGTCTAGGGGCCCTCTCATCTGTCCCTCTCATACATGTTTAAGAACAACTTCTAGGGGCCCTCTCATCTGTCTGTCTAGGGGCCCTCTCATCTGTCCCTCTCATACATGTTTAAGAACAACTGATCTAGGGGCCCTCTCATCTGTCTGTCTAGGGGCCCTCTCATCTGTCTGTCTAGGGGCCCTCTCATCTGTCTGTCTAGGGGCCCTCTCAGCAGACTTGAGGGTGATGTTAAGTCCCCATATTGTTATTTTTATTTTAAAAAATTGCCCCCATATTACCAATGGGGACACCTGGGAATTTCCCAGAGGGGTAATTACACTGAGACCATCCTTGAAGGTTCATGATTTTAGAATTGTGTCAGACAAGAGGAAAGGGTATTTCCTCTAGTCCAATGAGGAAGTGTAATATATTCTGACCTGAGGATGTGACCGAGGACTGTCTGTCCCACAAGGTCACAGATTTCCCCTGTTGACAAAATAAACTCTCCCAAGTTAAGAGTCAAGTTTTCCATCACCACCACACACAGTTTGTACTTAGTTATTTCCTGTGTATGATCCGGATTTCACTATGCCTAAAACAGTTTGCATTCAGAGTACTGATAACTGTTATAATATAATATATATAATATATATATAATAACAATCACACTTTGGAAAACAGTGTCATACTTTGTGGAAAAACCTCTGTGCGTTATTGTGTTGGCGCGTGTAACATGTACAGATTTTATATGACAAATCCAACTTCAACAGCAGTTTAAACAAGTAGATTAATGAGACGGTCGTCTTCATAATAATTATGCATCAGTAGATCCAGAAAAAGGAATCACTTGATTGAATCAGGCTGATGATTGTGGACTGTGGAATGTTGTCCCACTCATCTTCATTGGCTGTGCGAAGTTGCTCGATAGTGGCAGGAACTGGAAAATGCAGTCGTAAACGTCAATCCAGAGCATCCCAAACATGCTCAATGGATGATATGTCTGGTGAGTATGCAGGCCACGGAAGAACTGGGACATTTTCAGCTTCCAGGAATTGTGTAGAGATCTTTGCAACATGGTGCCGTGCATAATCATGCTGAAACATGGGGGTGATGGCAGCAGATGAATGGTACCACAAGGATCTCGTCATCTCTGTGCATTCATTTTCTGTAGCTTATGCCTGCCCATACCATAATACCACCGCCACCAAGGGGCACTCTGTTCACAATGTTGACATCAGCAAAACGCTAGCCCACACAACGCCTGGTAGTTGAAACTGGGATTCATCCACAAAGTGGCCATCGAAGGTGAGCATTTGCCCACTGCAGTCGGGAGTTTGATGCAGAAATTCGTAGGTTGTGCAAACCCACAGCTTGATCAGCTGTAAGGGGGGCTCATCTCAGACTATCCCGCAGGTGATGAAGCCGGATGTGGAGCTCCTGGGCTGGCATGGTTACACACATGGTCTGCATTTGTGAGGCCGGTTGGACGTACTTTCAAATTCTCTAAAATTATTTGAGGTGGCTTATGGTAGAGAAATTAACATTAAATATTCTGGCAATAGCTCTGGTGGCCATTCCTACAGGCCATTCCCTTCAAAATGCAGTCATTGTGTTATGTGACAGGCCAATGCACCTGCTCCTTCAAAAAATGGAGACATCTGTGGCATTGTGTTTAATGTTTCTTGACAAAACTGCTCATTTTATTTTTGGGAATCTTTTATTTCAGCTCATGAAACATGGGACCAAAACATTACATGTTGCATTTATATTGGTGTTCAGTATAGAACTATATATATTTCTATCTATAAGATTAATGCAAGTACACAACAGCTGTTATGATATGGGTGATTTGTAACAAATCTATTGCCCCAGAGCAAGAACGTGCTACATTATATTCTGAAGTGAGGCTAATCATAGACACATACTGTAAATAAAGTAGTGATATAACCCAGACAAACATTCACTGCCATGAACACATTTAAAACAAATATCCATAAAAAATTGTGAGAACCATTGAGGTAAGTCTCTGTGACAACATCTTGGCACGTTCTCCTGTTTACATAGGAACGGAATGCATGGACACATTGTGTACTATGAACGTATTCCAGGAAGGAACCACCTCCTCCGGGAAGGAAACACCTCCAGACAGGCTGCAGTGACATAGAAAGTCTCCAGCTTGACCAATGCACACTTGTAGGTGTGAGGCTTTAATCTATTTTCTAATTCTGTACCAACTCAGGGATTAGAAGGATTTTTGTTCTTCCTTCCCAGTCCTCCTTTTCGCTTCTGTTGCACCTCCAGTCTGAAATGCAAGTAAGGAACTTTTACTTTAGGATAAAAATGGTCCATTGCAAGTTACATTGAGGAAAGGTTTGATGGGGAAGTTTTTTACCTTGTTCTCATCAGGAATCTTTTTCCTAGTTTGCCCTCTGGGTTCAGACACTTTTTCTTACCATTCTTCATTGTGGCACTACAAAGAAAATATATATATATATGTTTAGTCTCACTTCCATACTATCTGAGTAGAAATATAATTATTACTCATTATTATTATTACTACATTATTATTACTCATTATTATTATTACTACATTATTATACTCAAGTCACTTATTATATTATACTCACATCAGTTCTGTCTTTGCACAGAAGACAGTATTTGGGTACACCTCTAACTTCTGGATGCGTTTTATCCTCACAGACTGCATTAGTTTCCCCCTGCATAGACATTTCTCAGATCTTCCACCTATTGATTTGAAAGAACGACAGTTAAGATATAGTCCTATTACAACAAAAAACTAAAGGTAATTGTTATTACTAGCTTTCAACATCTGACTCTGCTATTCACTTATCAAGTTATCCACATCGACACTGGAAATTGTGCTTAAGGTACATATGAAATCACATAATGGTAAGAATGTATTACATGAACACATGAAATAGAAATGGGAGATATACAAATGTCCTCTATTAATTGAAGAAGCCTACTTACCTGGGGATTGAGCAAGTCCAGCTCCGAAGACTGTGACACAAAACAGGATCAACGTTGCTGTCCTCATGTTTGTTTGAAGTGTGTGCTACTGCTGAGAGCAGGTCAGATGTCTTTATGAGTGGCTAGTGATTTCACTTTCCATTTTAAGCTCCGCTAATGACCTCTACAATGATAGGATAGTACCACAATCAGTTTTCTTCCACGCCCTGCAGGGAAATCCCCAGCAATAGCAGCATTTCCCTTTCAAAAAATAATGTCAGCTCTGTGGTTTAATTTCCATTGATTGAAGCAGTCAGAGGGGATGAAGCAGTTTATGCCAACAACAAATCTAAACATGTTCAACCCAATTCTGCAAAACATGGTTACATAGAGCAAGGGTTTTCAAACCTCTTCTCAGGGACTCCCAGCCATTCCATATCTTTGAACTTCCCCACTCTAGCACAAGTGATTCAACTTGTCATAAAGCCCTGGGGCTACAATAAAATAGTGAAACATCTGTGGGTCCAAGAGGAGAGGTTTGAAAACCATTCTTGGATTCTAGCTTGAAATATACTTATTCATGTTACCGTACTAGAACGTATTGATTACTTTACATGTATGAGGAATGTTAGGGGTCAAGAGGAACTTATCAGAACTCAGGATACCCAGATGCAGACAGGAGGCAGGCAGAAGAACATAATCCAGGGCAGAGTCAATAAGGTACAGAACAGCAGGCATGCTCGGGGGCAGGACGGGCAGAGATTCGGAAATGGGTCAGTCAGGCAGGTACAGAACGGCTGGCAGGTAAAGAACGGCAGGCAGGCTCGGGGTCAGGGCAGGCAGAATGGTCAGAACCGAGGAAACTAGGAAACAAGACTTGATAATGTAGGGAGACAGGAAAACACGCTGGTAAGACCTGACAAGACCAGATGAACTGGCAACCGACAAACAGAGAACACAGGTATAAATACACTGGGGATAATGGGGAAGATGTGCGACACCAGGAGGGCGGTGGAGACATGCACAAAGACAGGTGAAACAGATCAGGGTGTGACAGAACTAGATGTGTGGAAAGTTACTGATTGAGAACAGGGAAGTGCACAAAGTTGATATTTTGTTCAAATATGTTAGAATTGAATATGAATGTTCCTAAGGAGGGAGGCAAAGGGAAACAGTCTAGTATCAGTTCTTGATAAGACAGACGAGTTGATGAGGAATCAGGACCATGAGGGATGTGGAATTCAACTCGAGATAAGGTCAACAGATGAAGAGAGAAGACATTGCTGGGAGGGGGGGCCATCCGATTCTAGACCTCACACATTTCCACACCTTTGAGGGTCCTAGATTTTGGCAGGGCCATGACAATACCAGTAAGAGTGACCTACAGTGTTACGGACTAGCAGAGAATAATGTCCATCTTAAACATGCAAGAAGATAACTAACACCTTGTCGGAAGGTATAAATATGTGCTGGTATTATTGTCTTTGCAGCTGTATGACCCAGTGGGTGAATAAACTTGGTTTGAGTTTTACTCTGTTCAGAACCTTAACACCACGGACGGAGCACTTGATTCAGTAATACATATTTGCTCTATCATTGCCATCTCAATCTTGATTGTACACCGCACCACTGAAACATCTTTACATAATCCCACCCCACAGAATTCTCAAAAGGTTACGTCTCATCCATACCGTTTCTATGGCTGTTATGGGCAATGTCAAGAGCTGATCTAAAACAGTGGTACCGAATGCTTGCACTAACTTAAACTTGACAGACACACACTTAATTTGAAGACCAACAGCCTACTTTATAATATAGAATGCAGGGCTGTGTACTGAACATGTAACCATTATAAAAAACTAAATGGTCTACGGTCAAATGCATTTTTAGTTTTTAATGAAGTGGTCGCTGCATTCATATAGATTATTTCAACATAGTCTAGATCAGTCCACAGGTTGCATATACATTTTTTAGTATCTCAATATTGTGTTATATGTTGGTAGGTCTAATAAACAAATATATTGTATACATTGATAATATTATTTTGTCAGAAATTGAAGCCGTTGATACAGTTGTGTACTCTATCGCCCGCCCTGCTGAACATGCTCTATCTGAACTACATTATGCTTTCATTATTTTGCATCAAATATTTATGGATCTTAAATTATTATCGAATACACAATATCTCACCCTTTAATGAAAGGAAAATGTCCTTTCCATCCATCACCACGGTCTGTCACGAAGAAATGTAATGTCTGAAAAAAACATGTATTATTTTATAGTCTTTCCTACAATGGTATGTTATAAAGTTTGTAATAATGTACAACTGCAGGCCTCCAAGGTTTTTACATAAAACACTCGTGATGCATGTTTAAATATTCGTCAAATTTGGTAATTAATTCTAACATGTTTTTAAAAAGGTTGTACTATATATTTTGGAATTAAATCAATGGTTTTAAAACAGTATCTCACCCTTTAACGATGGGAAAATGTCCTTTCCAGCCATCACCCCGGTCTGTCGCGAAGGAAAAAGCCACGGAAAATCAGGGTGCGTGTGTGAGTGTGCGTGTGACGGAGCAGCAGGAGGGTGTGTGCGTTTCAAAAACAAAAAGGGGCGCGCGCGTGTGTGTGTGTGTGTGTGTGTGTGTGTGTGTGTGTGTGTTCAACAGGGCCCAACCACGTAGCCCCATTCTATCCGTAGAGAATCGTTTGAAAACAATGTTTGCACTATCATGCATACGGCATGTCCAGATATCTGCCGACCCCCGGGGTTAAACATTGATATCTCTAATCAGCGTCCGGTGCCCCCCACCCCAGGTTGTAGACAGAATGTGTCGACAAGCCCCTCCTGTTGTTTGAATTCACCGCCTTTGTTCTCTATACAGGGTGTTGTATACAGGATATCTCCCGAAACAATCCCACCACGGCGATAAACTCATTCCGTACTTTCGCTAGTTAGGGACAGAACGTGGAGCATATACTTTAACACTATGTTACCACAGCTTTAGCGCAAACCCACAGGCCCGAATATTTAGCTGCCAGGACAGATTAAAAAAGAGATGTGAATAAGTGAATCCCTCCTGATGGATATTTCTGAAGGCTACTGGACATAAGTGATTGGGAAGCGACTGTTAGACGTGGATTCTCAGAAGCAAACTGCGCCCTGTCCTTTACGTAGCCCTTCACGATCACACCATTTTCGGCGTAAATCCAAATAATCACATACCCAAGAATATTTATATATTAAAAAACGAAAAGTGTGCACTCTGAACGACTTCGTAAGACACCAGGCAGCAGTCCCAGAACAGATAACATAGTCTGTGAAACCCTCCTAATGGATATTTCTGGAGGTGAGTAAGTGAAAAATATATTTTAAGTTTTGTTTGAATATTATCGTGATATTATTGTAATATTAAACACAAGTTATTTGTGTTTTAAACAGGGGGTACAACGATGATTTTTTAAAATATTTTTAGGTATGATGGACAACTGACACAACGGGTGACTCGGAAGCATTAGGGAATCTGAACGAAATCGGAGGAACCGATGAAACAGACAGTATTCTGCCTGGTAAGTTGTTGGTTGCAAAGCACTGCACATCAAAAGTGATTTTTATACTCCCAAGTGATGATTTAAATGTACAATTTATATCAATTTGTTTGTAAATGGTATTCGAACATCACACATAAGATGCAGCGTTTTTTGGAGAATATTTGTTGTGCATTTTGTTGTAAAGAATTCCCGCCAGTACTAGCTAGCAATTTACTGTGTCTGGTGGGGGGGTTTCATATATTTTCTACAGTGCGTGAGTGCAGTGTTGGATGGTGAGCCGTGCATTGCATGACGTGCAATTTTGTGCTGTTCCTATCAGAATAAATCTCCATGACTGGTGCTACACGTTGGAGTTCGTGTCAGAGTACTGTTCCACTAAGAAATCTCACGTCTGAGAGTAAGAATGTGTGGCAGAAGAAAGTTACTACTGTTTTTCTTTCCAACATGATCCATGTCTAGCCAGTGGCTGGTCTAGTGCTGCCGCCCCCAGACTTCATATGTCTCTGAAAGCAGTGGTTCGATCTCTGGTCTTGCACTCATTTTCTGTGCTATATCCCTCTCATACATGTTTAAGAACAACTGATCTAGGGGCCCTCTCATCTGTCTGTCTAGGGGCCCTCTCATCTGTCTGTCTAGGGGCCCTCTCATCTGTCTGTCTAGGGGCCCTCTCATCTGTCCCTCTCATACATGTTTAAGAACAACTGGTCTAGGGGCCCTCTCATCTGTCTGTCTAGGGGCCCTCTCATCTGTCTGTCTAGGGGCCCTCTCATCTGTCTGTCTAGGGGCCCTCTCATTTGTCTGTCTAGGGGCCCTCTCATCTGTCTGTCTAGGGGCCCTCTCATCTGTCTGTCTAGGGGCCCTCTCATCTGTCTGTCTAGGGGCCCTCTCATCTGTCCCTCTCATACATGTTTAAGAATAACTGATCTAGGGGTCCTCTCATCTGTCTCTCACATACATGTTTAAGAACAACTGATCTAGGGGCCCTCTCATCTGTCCCTCTCATACATGTTTAAGAATAACTGATCTAGGGGTCCTCTCAGCAGACTTGAGGGTGATGTTAAGTCCCCATATTGTTATTTTTATTCATTGTTTTGCCCCCATATTACCAATGAGGACACCTGGGAATTTCCCAGAGGGGTAATTACACTGAGACCATCCTTGAAGGTTCATGATTTTAGAATTATGTCAGACAAGAGGAAAGAGTATTTTAAAGTCAAGATTTGGAGTGCTTTCTTTCCTCTAGTCCAGCATTTCTTAAAGTATGGGTCGAGACCCAAAGTCGGTCACGGACCTGCTAATGGTGGGGCGCGATTATATTCATTACTGCTATTGATCTGGCCAAATGCAGTCTCTGTTCAGTTTTGCAGCTGCGCAAGAGTGAGAGGGAGATTCCCCTGTCCTTCGGGGTTTACCGGATATTTTTTCTGCAGTTTTCTTTAAGATCACTCCGTGACACACAATGCAGCGCAGTCTTTCAGCAGTAGATGACGCACTGTCTGCCACTGACTTGTCATTCACACTCGCCATCACTCACTGCTGTCATCAAATGGACGCATGCAAGCCACTAGTTCTGACTGAGCTCAATTGTCATGAAACGTATATACAGCGATGAGTTTCTCTCTCTCTTTCATACAAGCTTATAACGCGGAGCACACACAATGTGTTTTGTGTGTGGAAGTGCTTAGTAATGCGTCTCGCATAACGAACAAATGATTAAAAAAGACACGTCCTGACCAAACATCCACAGCATGACGGTAAACCCAGGGAGTTCTTTCAGAACAGGGCAGAATGCTTCAGGAATCAGTGCCTCGACAGTGGAAAAGTCAGCTAGCAAGGCATTGTCATTTTATAACAGGTGACGATAAGCAGAAATAAGGGAGTACTAACTGACTCTCATAATATATGTGAGTTTCTCTTTCATACAATCCCCTGTCCTTGTACACAGATAACAGCTGACATTCGCCAAAGCAAGCTAAGCTACTGATAGTGTAACCCTAGTAACGGTACAGATGAAGATGAACAATGATCAGGCCCACTGTACATCTTACTGTATACATTATTGTTGAAAACTAGTCTAGGTTGGAACTGTTGCTGTTAAAATACAATAATAATGTGTATTTGTAATTGGAATAAACTGAATAAAAGAAAGATGCTTTTTGAGGCAAACACACTCACACAGTTCTGGGTTGCTCATCTACAACAGGAAGCGGTCTCCTGCCTGACTGAGAACCCCCTCACACAGTTCTGGGTTGTTCATCTACAACAGGAAGCGGTCTCCTGCCTGACTGAGAACCCACTCACACAGTTCTGGGTTGATCATCTACAGCAGGAAGTGGTCTCCTGCCTGACTGAGAACCCATTCACATAGTTCTGAGTTGTTCATCTTCAACAGGAAGCGGTCTCCTGCCTGACTGAGAACCCCCTCACACAGTTCTGAGTTGTTCATCTACAACAGGAAGCGGTCTCCTGCCTGACTGAGAACCCACTCACACAGTTCTGGGTTGTTCATCTTCAACAGGAAGCGGTCTCCTGCCTGACTGAGAACCCACTCACACAGCTCTGGGTTGTACCATCTACAACAGGAAGCGGTCTCCTGCCTGACTGAGAACCCACTCACATAGTTCTGGGTTGTTCATCTTCAACAGGAAGCGGTCTCCTGCCTGACTGAGAACCCACTCACACAGTTCTGAGTTGTTCATCTACAACAGGAAGTGGTCTCCAGCCTGACTGAGAACCCCCTCACACAGTTCTGGGTTGTTCATCTTCAACAGGAAGTGGTCTCCTGCCTGACTGAGAACCCACTCACACAGTTCTGGGTTGTTCATCTACAACAGGAAGCGGTCTCCTGCCTGACTGAGAAAGCAGTAGATGTTCTGGTCCAGTTTGGCACCACGTACCTATGCGAGTCAGGGTTCTCAACTCTGACATACTTAAAAAACAAGTACAGACAGAAACAGTTTCAAGGCTGAGCATGACCTCAGTGTTACACTGTCAAAAACAGAGCCCAGAACAGACATGCTCTCATTAGGACTGTGTGTTTTCTGGTCTACATCTGTGTGACGTGATCAATCAGTTTATTCCAGTTCAGAATAAAAAAATATGTATTGTATTTTAACAGCAACAGTTCCAACCTAAACTTTCTTTGAACAATTTCTACAGTAAGATGGACAGTAGGACTGATCATTTTTCATCTGTACTGTTACTTAGGGTTGCACTATCAAAAAGCCTGTGTGTGTGTGTGTTCTGTTATTCATCTGTGTGACGTGATCAATCAGTTTATTCCAGTTCAGAATGAACATTATTTATTGTATTTTAACAGCAACAGTTCCAACCGAGACAGATATGTAAGAGTGCTTTTAATTGGGGAGAATAAACATTGATAGATATTTCTATGGATATTTAATGTCATTGTCAATAGTTTTTTTTCTATATTGCATTTGTTTTAGGCATAAGGGCAATGAAATTAATCAATATTTATGTATAGTTGCATATTTTCCTAAGCTTGGGTCCCAGAAAAAAAACAGAATCTCTCATTTGGGTCCCAGGTTGAACATGTTTAAGAACCCCTGCTCTAGTCCAATGACGAAGTGTGATATATTCTGACCTGAGGATGTGACAGAGGACTGTCTGCCCCAGTCTCACAAGGTCACATCCATCAAAAACAGAAATCCAAACTCCGCACCCTTCTACTCATGCTCCCAGGTGATATTTATAACCACACCCTTCTACTCATGCTCCCAGGTGATATTTATAACCACACCCTTCTACTCATGCTCCCAGGTGATATTTATAACCGCACCCTTCTACTCATGCTCCCAGGTGATATTTATAACCGCACCCTTCTACTCATGCTCCCAGGTGATATTTATAACCGCACCCTTCTACTCATGCTCCCAGGTGATATTTATAACCGCACCCTTCTACTCATGCTCCCAGGTGATATTTATAACAACATGGATGCCTGATGAAGACCTAAAGGTCAAAACATTGTTTAAATAAATATCCTCTGGGAGCATGAGCAGTAGTGTGCAGCGTTTCCATTTCTGTTGTCCATGAGTTTGCCTACTTTTTTTTATTTATTTCACCTTTATTTAACCTGGCCAAGATAAAGCATAGCAGTGTGAACAGACAACACAGAGTTACACATGGAGTAAACAATTAACAAGTCAATAACACAGTAGAAAAAAGGGGAGTCTATATACAATGTGTGCAAAGGGCATGAGGAGGTAGGCGAATAATTACAATTTTGCAGATTAACACTGGAGTGATAAATGATCAGATGGTCATGTACAGGTAG
This sequence comes from Oncorhynchus keta, assembly GCF_023373465.1. Classification (NCBI taxonomy): domain Eukaryota; kingdom Metazoa; phylum Chordata; class Actinopteri; order Salmoniformes; family Salmonidae; genus Oncorhynchus; species Oncorhynchus keta. The sequence goes on from NC_068426.1 coordinate 41,515,106, forward strand.
AGATATTGGTGTGCAAAAGAGCAGAAAAGTAAATAAATATAAACAGTATGGGGATGAGGTAGGTAAAAATGGGTGGGCTATTTACCGATAGACTATGTACAGATGCAGCGATCGGTTAGCTGCTCAGATAGCAGATGTTTGAAGTTGGTGAGGGAGATAAAAGTCTCCAACTTCAGCAATTTTTGCTTTTCGTTCCAGTCACAGGCAGCAGAGAACTGGAACGAAAGGCGGCCAAATGAGGTGTTGGCTTTAGGGATGATCAGTGAGATACACCTGCTGGAGCGCGTGCTACGGATGGGTGTTGCCATTGTGACCAGTGAACTGAGATAAGGCGGAGCTTTACCAAGCATGGACTTGTAGATGACCTGGAGCCAGCGGGTCTGGCGACGAATATGTAGCGAGGGCCAGCCGACTAGAGCATACAGGTCGCAGTGGTGGGTGGTATAAGGTGCTTTAGTGACAAAACGGATGGCACTGTGATAAACTGCATACAGTTTGCTGAGTAGAGTGTTGGAAGCAATTTTGTACTCCAGCAGCTGTGGAAAGTACCTGGATGTGCGGATGTTCTTCAGCATTTGTTAAGTTATACATCATCACCGCACACAGTTTGTACTTAGTTATTTCCTGTGTATGATCCAGACTGCACTATGCCTAAAACAGTTGCATTCAGAGTATTGATAACAGTTGTACCAATAACAATCTGTCACGATGTCACGCCCTGGCCTTAGTATTCTGTGTTTTCTTTATTATGTTGGTTAGGCCAGGGTGTGACATTATTATGTTGGTTAGGCCAGGATGTGACATGGGTGATTTATGTGTCTTGTTTTGTCTAGGGGGATTTGTAGTCTATGGGGTTGTGTTCAGTTGAGTGTTCTAGGTAAGTCTATGGTTGCCTGGAGTGGTTCTCAATCAGAGGCAGGTGTTTATCGTTGTCTCTGATTGGGAACCATATTTAGGCAGCCATATTCTTTAGGAATCTTGTGGGTGATTGTTCCTGTCGCTGTGTTTTGCACCAGTTAGGACTGTTTCGGTTTTTCCACATTTTCTTATTTTGTATAGTGTTCACGTTTTCATCTTTCATTAAAGATGTTTATAAATAACCACGCTGCATTTTGGTCCTCTCCTTCACAGAAAGAAAACCGTGACACACGATCGTTATACTGAATGTCGGACCAAGGCCCAGCGTACGTTGAGTTCCCCATAATTTATTAAAGAAGTGAAACAGTGGGATTAGCAAAGACAAAACAAGAAACTAACAAACAACGTACCGTGACTACAACCCTAACTCAAAACATAAACAATATCCCATAACCCACAGGTGGAAAAAATGCTACTTAAGTATGATCCCCAATTAGAGACAACGGTAGCCAGCTGCCTATCATTGGGAATCATACCAAAACCCCAACATAGAAAAGAAAATACTCGAACCCCACATAGAAAATATAAACTAGACAAACACCCCAGTCATGCTCTGACCTACTCCACCATAGAAAATAAAGGCTCTCAAATAAAATAACAAACAAATAAAATTTGATTTGATTTGATTTGATTTTAGTTCTACTTTAAGAAGATCCTTTGTGTGTTCTGGTGGTGCACGTAACATGTACAGATTTTTATGACAAATCAAACTTTGAAATCCAACATCAACAGCAGTTGAAACAAGTATATTAATGACATGGTTATCTTTATAATAATTATGTATCAGTAGATCAAAAAATGAGTCACTTGATTGATTAAATGAATAAATAGGTGATTGTAATTCTTAGAATTGTTTTAAAGTGTCAACTGATTAAATACATACCCTGCATATGTGCAAGTGTTAAAATATATACAGAATAATAATAAAAAATAAAATAAAAATATTAATATACAGTGGGGAGAACAAGTATTTGATACACTGCCGATTTTTCAGGTTTTCCTACTTACAAAGCATGTAGAGGTCTGTAATTTTTATCATAGGTACACTTCAACTGTGAGAGACGGAATCTAAAACAAAAAATCCTGAAAATCACATTGTATGATTTTTACGCAATTATTTTCCATTTTATTGCATGACATAAGTATTTGATCACCTACCAACCAGTAAGAATTCCGGCGCTCACAGACCTGTTAGTTTTTCTTTAAGAAGCCCTCCTGTTCTCCACTCCACTCCACTCCTCCAGTCTGAAATGCAGGCACTTTTACTTTCGGAGTTACATTGAGGAAAGGTTTGATAGGAAAATATTTGACCTTTTTCTCATCAGGAACCTTTTTCCTAGTTTGCCCTCTGGGTTCAAACATTCTTCAATGTGGCACGACAAAGAAACGACAAATATTTTTAATCTCACTTCCACACAATTTAATTGTGAATGGAATTATTTGTAATACTCACATCAGTTCTGTCTTTGCACAGAAGACAGTATTTGGGTACACCTCTAACTTCTGGATGCGTTTTATCCTCACAGACTGCATTAGTTTCCCCCTGCATAGACATTTCTCAGATCTTCCACCTATTGATTTGAAAGAACGACAGTTAAGATATAGTCCTATTACAACAAACAACTAAAGGTAATTGTTATTACTAGCTTTCAACATCTGACTCTGTTATTCACTTATAAAGTTGTCCATGTCAATACTGCAAAATGTGCTTTTTGTGCATTTTAAGTAACATAATGGTAATAATTTATTCAATGAACACATGGAAAATAAAATGGGAGATATATAAAAGCCCTCATACAATTGAAGAAGCCTTCTTACCAAGGGATTGAGCAAGTCCAGCTCCCGAAGACTGTGGCACAAAGTAGGATCAAAGTTGATGTCTTCGTGTTTGTTTGCAGTGTGTGCTACTGCTAAGAGCAGGCCAGTTGCCTTTATAAACTCAACAAAAAAAAGAAACATCCCTTTTTCAGGATCCTGTCTTTCAAAGATAGTTTGTGAAAATCCAAATAACTTCACAGATCAACATTGTAAAGGGTTTAAAGACTGTTTCCCATGCTTGTTCAAATAACCATAAACCATGTATCAACATGCACCTGTGGAATGGTCATTAAGACACGAACAGCTTACAGACGGTAGGCAATTAAGGTCACAGTTATGAAAACTTAGGACACTAAAGAGGCCTTTCCACTGACACTGACTAACGAAAGAAAGATGGCATGGGGACTGCAGATGTGGCCAGGGCAATAAATTGGCATGTCCATACTGTGATACGCCTAAGACAGTGCTACAGGGAGACAGGACGGACAGCTGATCATCCTCGCGGTGGCAGACCAGGTGTAACAACACCTGCACAGGATCGGTACATCTGAACATCACATTTGCGGGACAGGTGCAGGATGGCAACAACAACTGCCCGAGTTACACCAGGAACGCACAATCCCTCCATCAGTGCTCAGACTGTCCACAACAGGCTGAGAGATGCTGGACTGAGGGCTTGTAGGCCTGTTGTAAGGCAGGCCCTCACATCACCGTCAACAACGTCTCCTATGGGCACAAACCCACCATCGCTGGACCAGACAGGACTGGCATAAAGTGATCTTCACTGACGAGTCGCGGTTTTCTCTCACCAGGGGTGATGGACGGATTCACGTTTATCGTCAAAGGAATGAGTGTTACACCGAGGCCTGTACTGTCACGGTTCATGAATCCACTGCCTCCCTTTCTCTTTCTCTCTCTCTCTCTCTCTCTCTCTCTCTCTCTCTCTCTCTCTCTCTCTCTCTCTCTCCCGTGTTTGTGTGGGCGTGGTTCCCAATCTCGGCCTGATTGTCTGCGCCAGCTGGAACCACTTATCTTCCCTTTATATGTTCTGTAACCAGTGTTTCTTGTTGTCAGATCGTTGTTACTTCCCTGAGGTTGTGTCGTGTGTCTGTGCTCTTCTCTCGCCGTCCTTGTGTGGATTATCTGCTGTGCTCCTTCCTACCCATCCGGACACACTCCCCTGGATTTCTCAGCACGCTATCATTGGAAGATGCGCCCTAGTCCCTGGGTCGGATTCCGTCTAAGTACAGTCTGTCTGTCCTGTTGCTGTTGTAAACTGTATTCATTAAACCATCGTTGCTTGCATCTTGCATCCGCCTCTGTGTTGTCACAGAACGATCTGACCCGACCATGGATGCAGCGAGTTCAACGAGTCTGACCGAATTCATTTCCCGCAGTATCACGAGAATGGATCAACAAGAGGAGAACATCTCCAGCACCGGTCAGGCAGTACAAGCCCTTGCGACGCAGGTAGCCCAGCTGATCCAACAATTACACCATCTGAGGGGTTCCGCCACGCCACCTACACCGGCAGTTCAACCCGCCCCGCCAGAGCCGGATTCCCAGCTAGAGCCACGGCTACCGACACCAGAGGGTTATTCAGGGGATCCTGACTATTGCAGAGCCTTTCTTACGAGATGTTCCATGCATTTCTCGTTGCAGCCACGGACCTTCAACCGTGAACAGTCTAAGGTAGCATTCGTACTCACACTGCTATCAGGCAAAGCGGCCCTTTGGGGAACGGCGGTGTGGGCGAACCAGGACCCATGCTGCACCTCTTTCCAGACACTCTCCGAGGAGATGAGAAGGGTCTTCGATCGGGCCGTGGCGGGTAGGGAGGCGGCCAGACTACTCGCTGACCTTCGCCAAGGAGACCGTTCAGTATCGGAATACTCCATCCAATTCCGCACTCTGGCCGCAGAGTGTCAGTGGAACGAGGAGGCGCAGTGGGACATGTTCCTGCATGGGCTGGAGGACCGGATCCAGAAGGAGATTTATGTTCTGGACCTTCCCAGGAGTTTAAACGGACTAGTGGAACTAGCCTTGAGGGTCGACGCTCGTCTGAGTCGTATTGGCCGCCGAGCATGCCCTAACAGACTGTATAACGACACGGAGGACGGGCATGCCAGCGGCGGGAACACGGCCAGTTCAGCCTCCGCTCACGAACCCATGCAGCTGGGGAGAGCTCGCCTCTCCCGGGAAGAGAGGGAGAGGCGGAGATCCCAAGGACTCTGTCTCTACTGTGGTAGAGCAGGCCACTTTATCCACTCCTGCCCGGTAAAAGATCAGGCCCGGTAGTAAACATGAGGCTACTATCGGGTGGTGTCACCACAGAGAAGACCTCATCATCTACTCTCCTCCCGGTAAGACTAAGATGGGCCACCCACACGCACGACACCCAAGCCTTACTGGACTCAGGAGCAGAGGGTAATTTCATGGACTTCAAGCTCGCTCACAAACTCCAGATTCCTATCACCTCACTCACGCACAAGATATCCGTCAACGCTCTCAATGGTCAAGAACTCCCCAACATTTCTCACACCACTGAACCTATCACACTCATCACTTCTGGCAATCACACTGAGACACTATCATTTCTACTCATGGACTCACCCCTTGCACCATTAGTCCTCGGCCACCCTTGGCTCACCCAACACAACCCCAGAGTTGACTGGGGTCATAACTCTATATCCATGTGGAGTAACAAGTGTCTTGAGTCCTGTTTAGTGTCTGCCTGTTCGTCTGTGTCTGATTCTGTGTTTCTAGAGGAGGCAGTGGATTTGTCTAACGTGCCCGTTGAATACCTCGACCTGAAGGAGGTGTTCAGTAAGTCCCGTGCTGCTTCTCTTCCTCCGCATCGTCCCTATGACTGTGCAATTGAATTATTGCCAGGTGAGTCTCCGCCTAAAGGCAAGTTATATTCACTCTCTGTTCCTGAGAGGGAGGCTATGGAGAGATACATCTCTGATTCTCTGGCATCTGGATTCATTCGTGCTTCCTCTTCTCCAGCGGGGCGGGGTTCTTCTTTGTGGGGAAGAAGGACGGATCTCTGCGTCCTTGCGTTGATTACCGTGGGTTGAATAACATCACAGTGAAGAATACCTATCCACATGACTGTACCGTTGATGTCCAGTGAAGAATACAGCCTTTGAAAGGTTACAGGGAGCATCCGTGTTCACTAAGTTGGATTTACGTAATGCATATCATTTGGTTCGCATAAGGGGGGACGAATGGAAGACCGCGTTTAACACCCCCAGAGGGCACTTCGAATATTTGGTCATGCCTTTTGGGCTATCCAACTCCCCAGCGGTTTTCCAGGCACTCGTCAATGACGTGCTGAGAGATATGATTGATCAGTTCATATATGTTTACCTGGATGACATACTGATTTTTTCTTCTTCTCTCCAGGAACACGTTCAGCACGTCAGACGAGTGCTTCAGAGGTTGTTGGAGAATGGACTTTTTGTCAAGACGGAGAAATGCATTTTTCATGCACAATCCGTTCCATTCCTAGGTTACATCGTCTCGACTGAAGGTATTCGCATGGATCCTGACAAGGTTAAGGCTGTGGTGGATTGGCCAAGCCCAGATTCCCGTAAGGCCCTACAGAGGTTTCTGGGATTCGCCAATTTCTACCGGCGTTTCGTTCGCAACTTTAGTCAGATAGTCGCTCCTCTTACCGCCTTAACCTCCCCCAGAGTGACGTTCAGGTGGTCCGATACAGCCGAGGCTGCATTCGCCAAACTTAAGAGCCGCTTTGTTTCGGCTCCCATCCTCATAGCTCCCGATCCCTCGCGTCAGTTCGTAGTAGAGGTGGACGCTTCAGAGGTGGGGGTAGGTGCGGTACTTTCCCAACGTTCCTCTTCTGACGACAAGATGCACCCTTGTGCGTTCCTTTCCCATCGGTTATCACCTGCGGAACGCAACTACGACATTGGCAACAGAGAGTTGTTGGCAGTGAAGTTAGCACTGGAGGAGTGGCGCCATTGGTTAGAGGGTTCGGGGGTACCTTTTATAGTTTGGACCGATCACAAAAATTTGGAATATATCAGAACCGCCAAGCGACTCAACTCCAGGCAGGCGCGGTGGGCACTCTTTTTCGGACGTTTTGACTTCTCTCTCTCATATCGCCCGGGTTCCAAGAATGTCAAACCCGATTCCCTTTCTCGCATTTTTGACCATTCCAAACGCCCATCCACTCCCGAGTGCATCCTACCCGGGACCCTAGTAGTATCCACACTCACATGGGAGGTTGAATCGAGGGTCAAAACGGCCTTAGAAGGGGTAACGCCTCCGCCCGGTTGCCCGCCTAATCGGTTGTTTGTGCCGGAGGGGTGTCGGTCCGATGTTATTCGGTGGGGGCATTGCTCCAACGTAGCATGTCATCCAGGAGTCAGCCGCACTAGCTTTTTGGTTAAGCAACGCTTTTGGTGGCCACTGATGGCTCGTGACATTCACAGTTTTGTCTTGGCTTGCTCGGTTTGTGCCACTGGGAAGACTTCTAATCGACCCCCAGATGGGTTACTCCAACCGCTGTCGGTCCCTTCGAGACCCTGGTCCCACATCGCGCTAGATTTTGTTACCGCCCTCCCGCCCTCCCAGGGCAAGACGGTGGTGTTGACCGTGGTGGACCGGTTCTCGAAGGCAGCTCATTTTATTCCCTTGCCTAAATTACCATCTGCCAAGGAGACAGCGGTAGCTGTCGTCGATCACGTCTTTCGCTTACATGGCCTGCCGATGGACGTAGTTTCTGACAGGGGGCCCCAATTTGTGTCCAAGTTTTGGCAAGAGTTTTGTAGGTTACTGGGAGCGAGTGTCAGCCTGTCTTCAGGGTTTCATCCCCAGAGCAACGGTCAAACGGAGAGGGCCAACCAAGATTTGGAGAGAGTGTTGCGATGTTTGGTTTCTAAGAATCCCTCTTCCTGGAGCCAACAACTCTCTATGGTTGAGTACGCTCACAATTCGTTGCCAGTGGCAGCTACGGGTCTCTCTCCGTTTGAGTGTAGTTTAGGTTACCAGCCACCTATCTTTCCCAGTACGGAGTCCGAGGTCACTGTTCCTTCCGCTCACGCTTTCATCCAGAGGTGCCGTCACGCATGGAGCAGAGCCCGTGAGACTCTTCTCCGGGTGGGGCGCGCACCAAGGCTAAGGCCGATCGCCACCGGTCGAAGCCTCCGGTATACGTCGTTGGCCAAAGAGTGTGGCTTTCTACTAAGAACATTCCACTCCGATCCGTTTCGAACAAGCTTGCCCCCAAATTTATCGGCCCGTTCAAAGTCATCAGGATCATTAGTCCGGTGGCGGTCCGGCTCAAGCTTCCTCCAGCGTATAGGAGAATTCATCCTACCTTTCATGTGTCTAAAATAAAACCTGTGTTTCAGGCACGCATTAACCCGCCGGTCCCGGTTCCCCCGCCGCCACGACTTGTTGATGGGGAACCCACCTTTTCTGTCAATCGTATTTTGGACTCTAGAAGGAGGGGACGCGGATTCCAGTACCTGGTGGACTGGGAGGGTTACGGCCCGGAGGAGAGAAGTTGGGTACCTGCTAGGGACATTCTGGATCACTCCCTTATCGATGATTTCAATCGACAGGTAAATTCGCCTGGGAACGCCAAGAGGCGTTCCTAGGGGGGGGGGTATTGTCACGGTTCATGAATCCACTGCCTCCCTTTCTCTTTCTCTTTCTCTCTCTCTCTCTCTCTCTCTCTCTCTCTCTCTCTCTCTCTCTCCCGTGTTTGTGTGGGCGTGGTTCCCAATCTCGGCCTGATTGTCTGCGCCAGCTGGAACCACTTATCTTCCCTTTATATGTTCTGTAACCAGTGTTTCTTGTTGTCAGATCGTTGTTACTTCCCTGAGGTTGTGTCGTGTGTCTGTGCTCTTCTCTCGCCGTCCTTGTGTGGATTATCTGCTGTGCTCCTTCCTACCCATCCGGACACACTCCCCTGGATTTCTCAGCACGCTATCATTGGAAGATGCGCCCTAGTCCCTGGGTCGGATTCCGTCTAAGTACAGTCTGTCTGTCCTGTTGCTGTTGTAAACTGTATTCATTAAACCATCGTTGCTTGCATCTTGCATCCGCCTCTGTGTTGTCACATGTACTCTGAGCGGGATCGGTTTGGAGGTGGAGGGTCTGTCATGGTCTGGGTCAGTGTGTCACAGCATCATCGAACTGAGCTTGTTGTAATTGCAGGCAATCTTAACACTGAGGAAGACATCCTACTCCCTCTTGTGGTACCCTTTCTGCAGGCTCATCCTGACATGACCCTCCAGCATGATAATGCCCCCAGCCATACTGCTCGTTCTGTGTGTGATTTCCTGTAAGACAGGAATGTCAGTGTTCTGCCATGGCCAGCGAAGAGCCTGGATCTCAATCCCATTGAGCACGTTTGGGAATTGTTGGATCGGGGGGTGAAGGCTAGGGTCATTCCCGCCAGAAATGTCCAGAAATGTCCTGGACGTTGCCGAAAATCCATTTTTAGGCTCTGTCCGGCATGCCTCTTGTCAAAAATGACGGGACACACTGTTTGTGCGTTACACATTTGAAACATATTTTTGAGCCCTTTCTCATGGACTTGGCTGATTTTTTTTTGTTTTTTGGCCCAATCCGGCATACCGCTGATTCATTGTGACGGGAGACCTCGTTCCCCCGTTTCTGGGTTGCGAATTTGAAACATTATTTTTGAGCCCTTCATCATAAACGTGGCCTTCTCCGGCATGCTTCTGGTTCAGAATGACAGGAGACACCAGTTCTGGATTACAAATTTGAAACATGTTTTTGAAGCATTCATCATGAAAGAGGCCGAAAATAATTATTTTGGCCCTGTACGGCATGCTTCTGGTTCAGCATGACAGGAGACACCCGTTCTGGGTTACGAATTTGAAACATATTTTTGAGCACTTTTTCGGCCATTCTGCGAGACTCCGTTTCTGGACTATGAATTTACGATCCGTTTGTTAAGTTATAAAACAGGGCCTTCTTCATCCCTCTCACCCTCAGCTGGAGAGAGGGTGCTGTAGAGCTGACCCACTGTAACCGGATCCTCACAGGAGAGTCTTGTCAACAGCCATAAAACTGTTTTAAATGTCACCATTAGCCTCATGGTGAAATCTCTGACAGGTTACTTTCCACTTCAGCAAGCAACTGAGTTAGGAAGAAGACCTGTACCTTTATTTATCTGTTATTTTACCAGGTAAGTTGACTGAGAACACGTTCTCATTTACAGCAATGACCTGGGGAATAGTTACAGGGGATAGGAGTGGGATGAATGAGCCAATTGTAAACTGGGGATTATTAGGTGACCAGATTGGGAATTTAGCCAGGACACTGGGGTTAACACCTCTACTATTACGATAAGTGACATGGGATCTTTTAATGTCCTCAGTGAGTCAGGACACCCGTTTAAAATCCCATCCGAAAGACAGCGCCCTACACAGGAAGTGTCCCCAATCACTGCCCTGTGGCATTGGGATATGTTTTAGACCAGAGGAAAGAGTGCCTCCTACTGGCTCTCCAACACACTTCCAGCAGCATCTGGTCTCCCATCCAGGAACTGACCAGGACCAATCCTTCAGAAGCAAGCCAGCAATGGTATGCAGGGTGGTATGCTGCTGGTTTCAGTGATTTGGTGTATTGATACACAAAGTGTAATTAATATGCTCAAAGGGATATTCGATGTCTGCTTTTTTATTTTATTTTACCCATCTACCAATAGGTGCCCTTCTTTGCGAGGAATTGGAAAACCTCAATGGTCTTTGTGGTTGAATCTGTGTTTGAAATCTGTTCGACTCAGGGTCTTTACAGAAAATTGTATGTGTGGGTTACAGAGATGAGTTAGTCATTCCAAAACCATGTTAAACACTATTGTAGCCTAGTGGTTAGAGCATGGGCCAGTATCAAAAGGTTGCTGGATCGAATCCCAGAGTTGATGAGGTGAAAATATTTGATTCTGAGCAAGAAAGTTAACCCACTGTTCTCCGGGCGCTGATGTTGATTATGGCAGCCCCCCGCACCTCTCTGATTCACAGGGGTTAAATGCATTCAGTTGTACAACTGACTAGGTATCCCTTTTATTATTGCACATAAAGTGAGTCCATACAATTGATTTTTATTTCACCTTTATTTAACCATTTGCAACTGCGACCTGGCCAAGATAAAGCAAAGCAGTTCGACACATACAACAACACAGAGATACACATGGAATAAACAAACATACAATCACCAATACAGTAGAAAAATGTATATACAGCATGTGCAAATGAGGTAGGATAAGAGAGGTAAGGCAATAAATAGGCTATGGTGGTGAAGTAATTACAATATAACAATTAAACACAGGAATATTTCCACTGCATTTGAGCCCTGCCACAAAAGGACCAGCTGACATCATGTCAGTGATTCTCTCGTTAACACAGGTGTGAGTGTTGACGAAGACAAGGATGGAAATCAATCTGTCATGCTGATTGTGTTCGAATAACAGACTGGAAGCTTCAAAAGGAGTGTGGTGCTTGAAATCATTGTTCTTCCTCTATCAACCATGGTTACCTGCAAGGAAACACGTGCCGTCATCATTGCTTTGCACAAAAAGGGCTTCACAGGCAAGGATATTGCTGCCAGTAAGACTGCACCTAAATCAACCATTTATCGGATCAACAAGAACTTCAAGGAGAGCGGTTCAATTGTTGTGAAGAAAGCTTCGGGGCACCCAAGAAAGTCCAGCAAGCGCCAGGACCGTCACCTAAAGTTGATTCAGCTGCGGGATCGGGGCACCACTCGTACAGAGCTTGCTCAGGAATGGCAGCAGGCAGGTGTGAGTGCATCTGCACGCACAGTGAGGCAAAGACTTTTGGAGGATGGCCTGGTGTCAAGAAGGGCAGCAAAGAAGCCACTTCTCTCCAGGAAAAACATCAGGGACAGACTGATATTCTGCAAAAGGTACAGGGATTGAACTGCTGAGGACTGGGGTAAAGTCATTTTCTCTGATGAATCCCCTTTCCGATTGATTGGGGCATCCGGAAAAAAGCTTGGACAAGGTGAGCGCTACCATCAGTCCTGTGTCATGCCAACAGTAAAGCATCCTGAGACATTCATGTGTGGGGTTGCTTCGCAGCCAAAAGAGTGGGCTCACTCACAATTTATTAAAAAACACAGCCATGAATAAATCATTGTACCAACACATCCTCTGGGAGCAACTTCTCCCAACCATCCAGCAATCAAATCAAATCAAATCAAATGTATTTACATAGCCCTTTGTACATCAGCTGATATCTCAAAGTGCTGTACAGAAACCCAGCCTAAAACCCCAAACAGCAAACAATGCAGGTGTAGAAGCACGGTGGCTAGGAAAAACACCCTAGAAAGGCCAAAACCTAGGAAGAAACCTAGAGAGGAACCAGGCTATGTGGGGTGGCCAGTCCTCTTCTGGCTGTGCCGGGTGGAGATTGTAACAGAACATGGCCAAGATGTTCAAATGTTCATAAATGACCAGCATGGTCCAATAATAAGGCAGAATAATAAGGCAGAACAGTTGAAACTGGAGCAGCAGCACGGCCAGGTGGACTGGGGACAGCAAGGAGTCGTAGTCCAGGTAGTCCTGAGGCATGGTCCTAGGGCTCAGGTCCTCCGAGAGAGAGAAAGAAAGAGAGAAAGAGAGAATTAGAGAGAGCACACTTAAATTCACACAGGACACCAAATAGGACAGGAGAAGTACTCCAGATATAACAAACTGACCCTAGCCCCCCGACACATAAACTACTGCAGCATAAATACTGGAGGCTGAGACAGGAGGGGTCAGGAGACACTGTGGCCCCATCCGAGGACACCCCCGGACAGGGCCAAACAGGAAGGATATAGGAACAGTTTGGTGACGAACAATGTCTTTTCCAGCATGATGGAGCACCTTGCCATAAGGCAAAAGTGATAACTAAGTGGCTTGGGGATCAAAACATCGATATTTTGGGTCCATGGCCAGGGAACTCCCCAGACCTTAATCCCATTGAGAACTTGTGGTCAATCCTCAAGAGGCGGGTGGACAAACAAAATCCACAAATTCTGACAAACTCCAAGCATTGATTATGGAAGAATGGGCTGCCATGAGTCAGGATGTGGCCCAGAAGTTAATTGACAACATGCCAGGGAGGATTGCAGAGGTCTTGAAAAAGAAGGGTCAACACCGCAAATATTGACTCTTTGAATTATCAATAAAAGGCTTTGACACTTATGAAATGCTTGTAATTATACTTCAGTATTCCATAGTAACATCTGTCAAAAATATCGAAAGACACTGAAGCAGCAAACTTTGTGGAAATTAATATGTGTCATTCTCAAAATTTTTGGCCACGACGTAGATTTAATTTTGGATTGGAGATGTTTAATGTGAGTCTAGAGGGAGAGTTTACAATTTAACTATACACCTAGGTATTTGTAGTTGTCCACATATTCTAAGTCAGAACAACAAAGAGGTTGAATACTTATTGACTCAAGACATTACAGCTTTTCATTTTTATACATTTTGTAACATTTCGAAAAACTTCATTAGACTTTGACATTATGGGGTATAATCCCCCCCAAAATCAGGCTTTAAACACAACAAAATGTGGAAACAGTGAAGGGGTGTGAAAACTGTCTGAAGGCACTGTAAATACCTGCTATGCTGATGAGTGAGGAAGTGATGTGAATTAGGAGTTTACTAGATGAATGAAGTGACGATCCATTCAGACCAGCCTTACTGACTGAACTTTCGTAACTGCATACAGTATGTCTCTCAAGAACTATTGCATTTCTGGGAAACATACTATAACTATGGTGATTGACTAATATTTCTCATAATTGCCATAGTTGTTAGGACTATGTTTCTCATAATCTTATTAGTATACTGTAGTTACCATTGTGATTGTGACATGACAACCAATATGACTATCTACTCCGATTTCAGAGCACTGTCATGAGTGTGCCAGAGCGCAGAATAACTGATGAATTTACTAACGTGTAACATGGGCGGTGTCAGTAATCATAGGCAAACAAACATAATAAAATTGTTGCCAGCAGCAACAGTTCCAGTCGCCAACGCTCTAGATGACATGGAAACAGCCTAACCAGCTCTGCTCGGGCAAGGGTGTTCTCTCATTTAGTAAAGATTTTAAAAAGTAAGGGGCCTAAACAGCTACCCTGGGGAATTCCTGATTCTACCTGGATTATGTTTGAGATGCTTCCATTAAAGAACACCCTCTGTGTTCTGTTAGAAAAGTAACTCTATATCCACATTATAGCAGGGACTGCGATCGATAATGTCAAAAGCTGCACTGAAGTCTAACAAGACACCCCCCCCCCCACAATCTTTTTATCATCAATTTCTCTCAGCCAATCCACAATCATTTGTGTAAGTGATGTGCTTGTTGAGTGTCTTTCCCTACAAGCGTGCTGAAAGTCTGTTGTCAATTTGTTTACTGTGAAATAGCGTTGTATCTGCTCGAACACCATTCTTTCCAAAAATGTACTAAGGATTGGTAGCAGGCTGTTTGGTCGGCTATTTGAGCCAGTAAAGGGGGCTTTACTATTCTTAGGTAGCGGAATTACTTTTGCTTCCCTCCAGGCCTGAGGGCACACACTTTCTAGTAGGCTTAGATTGTGGCAATAACATCTGCTATTATCCTCAGTAATTTTTTAAACATTCAGTGCACAACAGCACACCATTACAATAAAAGTAAAAATAAAAGACATACCTGCACACGAAGAGACAACACACATTATGTTAACCCTTGCCTAGCTCGCAAGCACCTGCACAAGCACATGGACACTCACTCAAACACTGTCCCAAGTACTCACAAGTTACAATAGATACCCTAGTTAGGGAGCTTTGTGAAACTTGTTAACATAAATCTTTATATTATCCACATTGTAACAAACTTATGGTAGCATAACAGTATATTGTGTAACATTATGACGGTTTTATATTGAACAATTTCAGAGCCAAGGACAACATACCTCGCTAGCCGAAGGTCAGGCAAAAGAGAACAATAAGGGGGTACGGAAATACAGATAACCCGCGATGGACCAAACCAAAATATACACAACTTTTACAATCACGTGTCAGTACAATATTGATATGAAAAAGTGTTTGTACACAACAACAAAAAAATATTAGCTATGCAGCTGTTATTAAATTAAAAACACACTGAATAATTATTATTATCAAATTATTAACATCCCCTCTTGACCTGGCCTATTTGAACTGGTCCTTGTGTGCAACTTGGTGCATCATCTAGGGGAACAACATCACACTGCTACATCTCTACATCTCTGCAGTTTGAAACAAAGTTTTTTTATCTAAACAATTCAACAACAGGACGGCATACAACAATATTCCGTCAAGATATTCTAAAACTATTTTTACCATATGTCTTTAGGTCAATTGTATATATTTCTTATGATAAAATGTATATATTAGGTCAAATATACTTTAAATATTATTGTAGAAAAGGACCCTGTAGTTGGTGGAAGAATCCTTGACTTCATGGCCATTTACACAGATGGACCAGGGGCGATTTAATTAGGTTGGGGGGAAATGTCAGACAGATCTCAACCCCATAAAATGAGGAAATCGCCATCGCACGATCTCGCTGCTTTCTCTTCCTTAACTCCGGCGAATCCAGAAGTTCTGTGCGTCCATGAATCCACGTAAGTCCAACGAATCTGCTACATTTCAGCTAAACTATCGGTTGCGATTGGCCAGCAGTTCTTGTTTAAATGTCATGAAATTACATGTACACATGAAGACACTTGAAAAGGTGAAATATGAAACTTCATTGTCTGCTGAATTGATCGATTCTGATATCAAACTAATGGGGATTATAGATTGAATAACCGATCACTGTTTGTATTATTCTTCTCATGATTATGGTAAATAGTTACGAGCCTAAATGACTCAAGGATGATTCCTATTGACTTCGTAATGATTGTTGAATTCCCGAATTATGGTTGTCACGACTTCCGACGAAGTCGGTCCCTCTCCTTGTTCGGGCGGCGTTCGGCGGTCGATGTCACCGGCCTTCTTAGCCATCTCCGATCCCCTTTTCATTTTCCATTTGTTTTGTCTTTGTTTGTTAGAGGAAATCGTAGTTAAGATGATTAATTATGTATACATTATTGATTAGAACCATTGATATTCTAATACTATTATGTTATGATATGAAAAGTAAAAGTTATTGGTTAAGCTGTTACTGAAAATGTAAGCAGAACTAATTTGATTGTCTGTGCCTCTTGGGAAGGTCAAGGGGGAGAAAAAGCTTTTCAGACAAGATAAGAATGTTTGGGTTTTGTTCCATTGGTGAGAGAAAAGTATATATTTTAGACAGGTTGTAATGTCTGGTTTATGAGGGGAGTAGAAAGCATCTCCGGACCTAAACAAAAAAACAACGGGGCTATCGTGGGAAACTGATGATGTCATTTTGAGTTTATAACCTGTGGAAATCTGTGTATGTAGTGAGTACTCTCTGGAATTAAACGCTCTTTAACCTGGCTTTTAAGACTGGTCTCGATCTACTTCATGCATAATTAATGAACTTACACCTCATTAATGAATTAGAAACGAGTGCGAAATTGGTTTTGGCAATTAAAACAAAGGAATTTAGAATTCCTCTATCATTGTTTTACACACCTGGTTTCAATCCCCCAATTACTTGTTCATTATTTAACCCTCTGTTCCCCCATGGTTTTTGTGAGTGATTGTTTGTAGGAAGGTCCGTTAATGTGGGCTCTGTTTTAGTATTGCCTTTATTTATGTTGAGTAAAATCTGTTTATTTACTCATATCTGCTGCGCCTGACCAGCTACACACAGATGTCAGACAGAATCACTCACCCGAAGAGTCAGCAGGAGCAGACGCCATCCCGGTTGCAGTGGAGGAGTACGTTCAGCAGCACATGACCATGTTACAACATCTGGGCACCGCCATGAATCGCGTGCCTCAGACGATAGATCGTTTGGAGAGAGAAGGAGGTTTCCCAGCGCCTCCACCAGCCCCACTACAGCAGGTCCCACTGTCCACCCCTCCTTCACCCGGTCCCAGCGGGAATCAACTCGTGCTCCCGCGGGAGTATGATGGGACGGTTGCCGGGTGCCAGGGGTTTCTACTACAGCTGGAGCTCTACATGGCGACCGTCCACCCGGCTACTTCGGGACGTGAGAGCGTCGTCTCCTGCCTCTCAGGCAAAGCCCTGGAGTAGACCATTAGGCAGAGTTCACCCTCCACTTTCGGGCAGTGTTCGACCACCCGCCTGAGGGTCGAGTGGCGTGTGAACGTCTGTTCCACCTGAGACAGGGGACGAGGAGCACACAGTATTTCACCTTGGACTTCCAGTCCCTGGCCGCCAGCACGGGATGGAACGACAGGGCACTGATCGATCACTACCGGTGCAGTCTGAGCGAGGACGTCCGTCGGGAGTTGGCCTGCCGAGACACCAAATCAAATCAAATCAAATGTTATTTGTCACATACACATGGTTAGCAGATGTTAATGTGAGTGTAGCGAAATGCTTGTGTTTCTAGTTCCGACAATGCAGTAATAACCAACAAGTAATCTAGCTAACAATTCCAAAACTACTACCTTATAGACACAGGTGTAAGGGGATAACGAATATGTACAGAAAGATATATGAATGAGTGATGGTAAAGAGCGGCATGGGCAAGATACAGTAGATGGTATTGAGTGCAGTATATACATATGAGATGAGTATGTAAACAAAGTGGCATAGTTAAAGTGGCTAGTGGTACATGTATTACATAAAGATGCAGTAGATGATATAGCGTACAGTATATACATATACATATGAGATTAATAATGTAGGGTATGTAAACATTATATTAGGTAGCATTGTTTAATGTGGCTAGTGATATATTTTACATCATTTCCCATCAATTCCCATTATTAAAGTGGCTGGAGTTGAGTCAGTGTGTTGGCAGCAGCCACTCAATGTAAGTGGTGGCTGTTTAACAGTCTGATGGCCTTGAGATAGAAGCTGTTTTTCAGTCTCTCGGTCCCTGCTTTGATGCACCTGTAAAGACCTCGCCTTCTGGATGATAGCGGGGTGAACAGGCAGTGGCTCGGGTGGTTGTTGTCCTTGATGATCTTTATGGCCTTCCTGTGACATCGGGTGGTGTAGGTGTCCTGGAGGGCAGGTAGTTTGCCCCCGGTGATGCGTTGTGCAGACCTCACTACCCTCTGGAGAGCCTTACGGTTCTGGTCGGAGCAGTTGCCGTACCAGGCGGTGATACAGCCCGACAGGATGCTCTCGATTTTGCATCTGTAGAAGTTTGTGAGTGCTTTTGGTGACAAGCCGAATTTCTTCAGCCTCCTGAGGTTGAAGAGGCGCTGCTGCGCCTTCTTCACGGTGCTGTCTGTGTGGGTGGACCAATTCAGTTTGTCTGTGATGTGTACGCCGAGGAACTTAAAACTTACTACCCTCTCCACTACTGTTCCATCAATGTAGATAGGGGGGTGTTCCCTCTGCTGTTTCCTGAAGTCCACAATCATCTCCTTAGTTTTGTTGACGTTGAGTGTGAGTTTATTTTCCTGACACCACACTCCGAGGGCCCTCACCTCCTCCCTGTAGGCCGTCTCGTCGTTGTTGGTAATCAAGCATACCACTGTTGTGTCGTCCGCAAACTTGATGATTGAGTTGGAGGCGTGCGTGGCCACGCAGTCGTGGGTGAACAGGGAGTACAGGAGAGGGCTCAGAACGCACACTTGTGTGGCCCCAGTTGAGGATCAGCGGGGTGGAGATGTTGTTGCCTACCCTCACCACCTGGGGGCGGCCCGTCAGGAAGTCCAGTACCCAGTTGCACAGGGCGGGGTCGAGACCCAGGGTCTCGAGCTTGATGACGAGCTTGGAGGGCACTATGGTGTTAAATGCCGAGCTGTAGTCGATGAACAGCATTCTCACATAGGTATTCCTCTTGTCCAGATGGGTTAGGGCAGTGTGCAGTGTGGTTGAGATTGCATCGTCTGTGGAGCTATTTGGGCGGTAAGCAAATTGGAGTGGGTCTAGGGTGTCAGGTAGGGTGGAGGTGATATGGTCCTTGACTACTCTCTCAAAGCACTTCATGATGATGGAAGTGAGTGGCGGTAGTCGTTTAGCTCAGTTACCTTAGCTTTCTTGGGAACAGGAACAATGGTGGCCCTCTTGAAGCATGTGGGAACAACAGACTGGGATAGGGATTGATTGAATATGTCCGTAAACACACCAGCCAGCTGGTCTGCGCATGCTCTGAGGGCACGGCTGTGGATGCTGTCTGGGCCTGCAGCCTTGCAAGGGTTGACACATTTAAATGTTTTCCTCACGTCGGCTGCAGTGAAGGAGAGTCTGCATGTTTTAGTTGCGGGCCGTGTCAGTGGCACTGTGTTGTCCTCAAAGCGGGCAAAAAAGTTATTTCGTCTGCCTGGGAGCAAGACATCCTGGTCCGTGACGGGGCTGGTTTTCTTTTTGTAATCCGTGATTGACTGTAGACCCTGCCACATTACCTCTTGTGTCTGAGCTGTTATATTGAGATTCTACTTTGTCTCTATACTGACGCTTAGCTTGTATGATTGCCTTGCGGAGGGAATAGTTACACTGTTTGTATTCGGTCATGTTTCCAGTCACCTTGCCCTCATTAAAAGCAGTGGTTCGCGCTTTCAGTTTCACGCGAATGCTGCCATCAATCCACGGTTTCTGGTTTGGGAATGTTTTAATCGTTGCTATGGGAACGACATCTTCAACGCACGTTCTAATGAACTCGCTCACCGAATCAGCGAATTCGTCAATGATGTTGTCTGACGCAATACGAAACATATCCCAGTCCACGTGATGGAAGCAGTCTTGGAGTGTAGATTGGTCGGACCAGCGTTGAACAGACCTCAGCGCGGGAGCATCTTGTCAACAAAATGGAGTCGTGGTCAGCTTTTCCGAAAGGGGGGCGGGGCAGGGCCTTATATGTGTCGCGGAAGTTAGAGTAACAATGATCCAATGTTTTTCCAGCCCTGGTTGCGCAATCGATATGCTGATAAAATTTAGGGAGTCTTGTTTTCAGATTAGACTTGTTAAAATCCCCAGCTACAATGAATGCAGCCTCAGGATGTATGGATTCCAGTTTGCAAAGAGTCAAATAAAGTTCGTTCAGAGCCATCGATGTGTCTGCTTGGGGGGGAATATATACGGCTGTGATTATAATCGAAGAGAATTCCCTTGGTAGATAATGCGGTCGACATTTGATTGTGAGGAATTCTAAATCAGGTGAACAGAAGGACTTGAGTTCCTGTATGTTGTTGTGGCCACACCACGTCACGTTAACCATGAAGCATACGCCCCCGCCACTCTTCTTACCAGAAAGGTGTTTGTTTCTGTTGGCGCGATGCGTGGAGAAACCAGCTGGCTGCACCGACTCCGATAGCGTCTCTCCAGTGAGCCATGTTTCCGTGAAGCAAAGAACGTTACAGTCTCTGATGTCCCTCTGGAATGCTATCCTTGCTCGGATTTCATCAACCTTGTTGTCAAGAGACTGGACATTGGCGAGAAGAATGCTAGGGAGTGGTGCACGGTTTGCACGTTTTCTTCAGTAATCCACAGGCTCAAATGCAGTCAAAACAGGCAGACAAAAAAATCTAAATTGTATCCGTAAAGTTCATAGAAACTATGTTTATATTCAATCCTCAGGTTGTTTTTAGCCTAAATTATCTATAATATTTAAACCGGACAATAACGTCATCAATACAAAAGGTAAACAAGAAATGCACTCTCTCAGGATTGCGCATGAAAAAGCTATGTGACACGTCAGGGGTCCACTCATTCAGACTGGTCTTACTCCCTCATTTATAAGAATACAGGCCTGAA
Organism: Oncorhynchus keta; assembly: GCF_023373465.1. NCBI lineage: Eukaryota > Metazoa > Chordata > Actinopteri > Salmoniformes > Salmonidae > Oncorhynchus > Oncorhynchus keta. The sequence goes on from NC_068426.1 coordinate 41,535,702, forward strand.
ACAATTTCTAACGACTGTTGACATCTAGTGGAAGGCATAGGAACTGCAAATGGAGTCCTAAGTCAATGGATACTGTAATGGCATTGAATAGAAAACTACATAACCCACAACAACAAAAAACTTCCTGAATGGATTTTTCTCAGGTTTTCACGTGCCAAATCCATTCTGTTATACTCACAGACACTATTTTAACAGTTTTGGAAACTTTAGAGTGTTTTGTATCCAAATCTACCAGTTACAGTGGGGAGAAGAAGTATTTGATACACTGCCAATTTTGCAGGTTTTCCTACTTACAAAGCATGTAGAGGTCTGTAATTTTTATCATAAGTACACTTCAACTGTGAGAGACGGAATCTAAAACAAAAATCCAGAAAATCACATTGTATGATTTATAAGTAATTATTTAGCATTTTATTGCATGACATAAATATTTGATACATCAGAAAAGCAGAACTTATATTTGGTACAGAAACCTTTGTTTGCAATCATACGTTTCCTGTAGTTCTTGACCAGGTTTGCACACACTGCAGCAGGGATTTTGGCCCACTCCTCCATACAGACCTTCTCCAGATCCTTCAGGTTTCGGGGCTGTCACTGGGCAATACAGACTTTCAGCTCCCTCCAAAGATGTTCTATTGGGTTCAGGTCTGGAGACTGGCGAGGCCACTCCAGGACCTTGAGATGCTTCTTACGGAGCCACTCCTTAGTTGCTCTGGCTGTGTGTTTCGGGTCATTGTCATGCTGGAAGATCCAGCCACGACCCATCTTCAATGCTCTTACTGAGGGAAGGGTTGGCCAAGATCTCGCGATACATGGCCCCATCCATCCTCCCCTCAATACGGTGCAGTCGTCCTGTCCCCTTTGCATAAAAGCATCCCCAAAGAATGATGTTTTCACCTCCATGCTTCACAGTTGGGATGGTGTTCTTGGGGTTGTACTCATCCTTCTTCTTCCTCCAAACACGGCGAGTGGTGTTTAGACCAAAAAGCTCTATTTTTGTCTCATCAGACCACATGACCTTCTCCCATTCCTCCTCTGGATCATCCAGAGACACACACACACACCAACCCAAAAAACATTGTTTTGAAACACAATTGCAGACACACACACACACACACACCCCAGGATAGATCAACTGCATACACATGCTTTAACATATACAGATGCACTATCTTGTTAATGAACTTCTTTGGGATACCTCCCCCTTCTCTCAATTTCTGCCTGAAGACATACCCAAATCTAACTGTCTGTATGTAGCTCAGGCCCAGGAGCAAGGATATGCATATTATTGGTATCATTTGACAGGAAACACTCTGAAGTTTGTGGAAATGTCAATTGAATGTAGGAGACTATAAGACCATAGATCTGGTAGAAGAAAATACAAGTAAATAAACATAAGCTTTCTGTTTTTTATTGTTGCTGAGGGGCAGAGGTAGAGGGGGCAGAGGTAGAGGGGACAGAGGTAGAGGGGGCAGAGGTAGAGGGGACAGAGGTAGAGGGGACAGAGGTAGAGGGGACAGAGGTAGAGGGGGCAGAGGTAGAGGGGGCAGAGGTAGAGGGGACAGAGGTAGAGGGGGCAGAGGTAGAGGGGGCAGAGGTAGAGGGGGCAGAGGTAGAGGGGGCAGAGGTAGAGGGGACAGAGGTAGAGGGGGCAGAGGTAGAGGGGACAGAGGTAGAGGGGGCAGAGGTAGAGGGGGCAGAGGTAGAGGGGGCAGAGGTAGAGGGGGCAGAGGTAGAGGGGCCAGAGGTAGAGGGGGCAGATGTAGAGGGGGCAGAAGGTGTTGCAGTAGACTTGCTGTAGCTAGCAAGCTCCTGGATGAGCAGCTCTCGGAAGGCTAGCGGTGAGATGTGGGGCTGTCCACAGCTCCCTGAAGGCTAGCGGTGAGATGTGGGGCTGTCCACAGCTCCCTGAAGGCTAGCGGTGAGATGTGGGGCTGTCCACAGCTCTCGGAAGGCTAGCGGTGAGATGTGGGGCTGTCCACAGCTCTCTGAAGGCTAGCGGTGAGATGTGGGGCTGTCCACAGCTCTCTGAAGGCTAGCGGTGAGATGTGGGGCTGTCCACAGCTCTTAGCCATTTCCTTCTGGAGGATGAAGGAATTCACCACAGCGATGTCAATGCAATGATAGAAAAATGTCTTGTACCATTTCATTGTCTTTTGGAGAACATTGTAGTAGACAATCAGTGCATCTGACAGGTCCACACCTCCCATGCCCTTGTTGTAGTCCTTGATATCTGCCGGAATGGGGACATTTTTGGTGGCCCATGCCCCAGTAGCGTCCTTCACACACCTGACGACGTGATCTCCACTGAAGGACTTGTGGATACTGGAGCACATGACCACCTCTCTAGTATCCATTCCCCAGCAGTTGAAAATCTAATAACTGCATAACGGAGTCATAGCTAAGTCCCTTACCGGTCGCAAAACTGCTCTTCCCCTCATAAACAAAAAAATTGCACGTATATGCACACACAGAATCATCCCAAAACAAACAGTTTGTAACCCTATTTAGTTGGTTTGTTACGCATGTATTGTTTTAGGGCAAATCTGGCCTTTGAAGCTACCATCCTCTCATTGATGGAAAGGTTATGGGTAGGCTGAAAAAAGGTCTTGCAGGCCTCAACGATGTAGAGAGGTTTTATTTTGCAGAGCCTATCAAACCTTGCTGTGCCACTCGTCTTCTCATTGTCCTCATCCACTTCTGGGTCACTGATATGAAGCGCCCGTGAGATTGTCAGAAACCTTTTGCATGATATGACAGTGGAGGGGAAGGGCAGTTGATAGAAGGGAGCAGTTTTCCAGTAGTCTTTCAGGGTTTTTTGCTTCACAAGACCCATGTAAATGACCATTGACAGGAAACCAAAAAGATCTGACATGGAAATGGGCTTCCATCCTTCTTTCTTGCCTGCCTGCTTCTATGTTCGACACCTCTCTCTCAACATCTCTTCTATGGAAGTTGTAGCTGACTCTGGTCTGGTCTCCACTAGTTTACCTGGAAGTTGTAGCTGACTCTGGTCTGGTCTCCACTAGTTTACCTGGAAGTTGTAGCTGACTCTGGTCTGGTCTCCACTAGTTTACCTGGAAGTTGTAGCTGACTCTGGTCTGGTCTCCACTAGTTTACCTGGAAGTTGTAGCTGACTCTGGTCTGGTCTCCACTAGTTTACCTGGAAGTTGTAGCTGACTCTGGTCTGGTCTCCACTAGTTTACCTGGAAGTTGTAGCTGACTCTGGTCTGGTCTCCACTAGTTTACCTGGAAGTTGTAGCTGACTCTGGTCTGGTCTCCACTAGTTTACCTGGAAGTTGTAGCTGACTCTGGTCTGGTCTCCACTAGTTTACCTGGAAGTTGTAGCTGACTCTGGTCTGGTCTCCACTAGTTTACCTGGAAGTTGTAGCTGACTCTGGTCTGGTCTCCACTAGTTTACCTGGAAGTTGTAGCTGACTCTGGTCTGGTCTCCACTAGTTTACCTGGAAGTTGTAGCTGACTCTGGTCTGGTCTCCACTAGTTTACCTGGAAGTTGTAGCTGACTCTGGTCTGGTCTCCACTAGTTTACCTGGAAGTTGTAGCTGACTCTGGTCTGGTCTCCACCAGTTTACCTGGAAGTTGTGGCTGACTCTGGTCACATATCCAAACTTGTCTCACAATCTGATAAATCTTCAAGTAATTCTGTGTCACTTTCTCTATCAATCTCGTCAATAACATCATGTAGATCTGTATATCCGGACTTTGCCTTTGATTTTCCAGATTTACTCAACATAATTCTTTCAATAAAATAGCGGAATATTATCTCGACTCAATACTGTTACGCGCAAACAAAGTGGCTCCTTCGGGTAGAAATTTCAATGGCGAATGGCTGTGTTACGCTAGACTTTCGTTCAAGAGCTGGGGCCTGTTGCACAAAAGTAGAATTAAGACATCCGGGATAAATGACTCAGCTGAGCTCAATGAAGCCAAAACATGTGCGTCCAGGCTTAATTGGTTGCACAAAGACCAAGCCAGGATGAGCAGACACGGATTCATTAAGCCAGGTGAAACCAATCCTGGATAGGTGCGCGCTCACGGCTCACTCAAATAGACCCCGCCACAGATCACAGATTAACTGATTTACCATGGCAACTAGAGCCGCGTACTTTTCCCCGTCGGAAGCACAAATCCTCATGGAGGCATACGAGGAGGTAAAAGATATAATTAAGAAGAAAGGCAACACCGCCACAGTGATAAAGCAAAGAGAAAAAGCGTGGCAAAGTATTGCAGACCGCCTGAATGCGTAAGTAGTGCACAATTACACACTCACCGCTCCGCTGAAACATCACAATTACAATTCAAATATTTAATTCACATCTCCAAAAACGCAGTTGTACTGTAATTATGAAACGGTTAAATTTTTAATTGAAATGCACTGCAGATATGAGTGAAATTGTGTAAAGTAAGTCCAACACACTGTATAAAGCTATGATAAATTATTATTAAAGCCTTACATTATTATTTAACGTTACTACGCTCAGTACGGTTTAATCTTAGCCGTTGTACTCTGCTTCTTATGTTGTCCACCGTTTTTTGTGTTTCTCCTGCTTTCATTAATGTAAAGCTGCTTTGACAGAATGAAACAATTGTGAAAAGTGCTATATAAATAAAATGTAATTGAATAAATAGATGAGCTATAATAATAATCACTTTAATTTATATAGCGCCTTTCAAAGGACCCAAGGTCGGTTGCTCACTGCACTGCAAAAATGTCTTTCTTACTTAGTATTTTTGTCTTGTTTTCAGTAAAAAAAAAAATATCTAAAAACATCTTGAATATTTTCTTGAGCAAAATTACCTAGGAAAATAAGCAAAAAAATCTGCCAGTGAAACGAGAACTTTTCTAAAATTAAGTGTTTATGGAAAAAGTAAAGTTATTTCAAGAGAATTTTTATTATATTGACAGATTTTTTATTTGCTTGTTTTAAGCACACATTTACTTAAAGTTTATATTTTTTGTCTAAACTATACTTATTTTGCTAGGTCATTTAGCAAATCAAGAAAATACATCTTTATTTAAGTTTTTTTTTTTAAATATTTTTACTGAAAACAAGACAAAAATACCAAGTAATTTTTTGCAGTGTGACTCCATTAAATGTGTGTGTGTGTGTGTAGATTAAACATGAACGGGCCAAAACGGACATGGCAGCAGGTCAAAATCAAATACAAGAACATTCTGCAGAATGGTATGGTCCCTGACTAATATTTAACAAAGCACAAGCATATATTGTACCCAGAAGGTGCCTGCTCACACATTGTCTGTACTGTTTTAGCAGTGAAAAAGAATACCCACAGACAAGGCACGGGTGGTGGGTCACCAAAGGCTGACCTTACCCCAGCAGAGGACATGGCCTTGGAGCTAAATAAAGGCAGGCCCGTCTTAGAGGGGATCCCTGGGGGAAAGAGACGAGCATAGGTTCCTCCCAAGATGCCACCCGCTTCATTCAAGGTATGTCCTTCCATCTCTACATGGGATACAACCACATTCATATTGAATCAATTTGGACTGTCTGACTTTGGTTTACCTATTGCCTTGCAGTGTCTGGCAGCACTGTGTTCCTGTTAGAGCCACCAGCACAAGCACCAGACGATGCTGATCCAGTGAGTACTCCATCAAAGGCATACTGTAGGCCTGGCATGTCTTGTCTACTAGCTTCAATATGAATCCGATTAAATGTGATAGGGTGAAGGCCCCAGTGCAGCAGCAACAGCACATGATGGAGACGATGATGATGAGGAGGAGACCATCTCTCTGGATTCCAGAAGGCATGAGGTATCATGGTAAGACTGTGAAAGTACTATTTACTCTACAATGGTGAGGAGTCCTCATCAAAATCAAAAAATCTAATTTCTTTTACAGGACCCAGATGCTATACAGTGGGAAAACCAGCCTGGCAACATAGTGCGTATTAATAAAAGGACACCACATCCTGCCAAATTCCAGCTGCGCTAATTGTATTGTGTTCACAGAGCTCACAAGCTATCAGAAAGTTGTATGGCAACCACCTCCGGCGCCAAATAGAACTGGCAGACATAGACATTCAGTACAAGAAGAAAAAGATGGAAAATCTTGCACTGGAGTCCGAAATAAAAAAGAGGACAATTAGGAAACTGGACCTTGAAATAAAAAAACTTGAGAGGGAGGTGAGATATGCCTTCAATGTACACTGTATGCTAACTGTAACACAAATGTATTAATCATTATTTGTATTTCCTCCCCCAGCTCCAAGAAGATGACACAGCTCAAAATAAAAATTAGGTATATTCTCGTAAAGTCAAGTGAGCCATGACATATGAGCTCTTATTGTGAGCACACAGGACGGTGGCATCTTTCTAAGGTTTTTTTATTTTCCCAGCAATCAGTACAACCAAGTCATCGTTATAAGGCATCGCCCTCTTTTGCCCACCCCCAGCACCAGGTGTGGCCACTAGCCTATATGAAGGCCCAAAATTGTGTGTTCCTTTCTGCTCTGACAATGGCATGCCCATTCGTGCGAGATGTGGTGGATGAAGAAGCACTTGTGCTGAGGAGAGCCTTCAGGCGAGAAAGGGTCTTCAGGGACCGGTTGGACCCACTGGCCTTCCCTGACGACCTACAGATGGCATCAGGTATCTATGCAGACTACTGGGTCCCAGGATTAAGCACCGCACTGCACGGAGCCATGCACTGAGTGTGGAGCAAATGGTTTGTGTGGCCTTGCGCTTTTTTGCTAGTGGAGCCTTCCTGTACTCAGTGGGGGATGCAGAACAGCTGAACAAGGCCACAATTTGCCGCACAATAAGGAGTGTGTGTCTGGCTATCAAAGCATTAGCAGATGTCTTCATCTCCTTCCCTGGCCACAGAAGACTCTGTGACATCAAAGAGGAGTTCTATAGGATTGCAGGTAAGAGGATCTACAAATTACAGGACAACTGTTAACACATAGTAGGATACTCATTACTTTGTGTGACAGGTTTCCCCAATGTCATTGGTGCAGTGGACTGCACACACATAAGGATAAAAGCCCCCTCAGGTGCCCATGAGGCCGATTTTGTGAATAGGAAATCCTTTCACAGCATTAATGTTCAGGTGAACATAACTTTTTGATATTGTCCATTGACGAACACTCTGCATTGCCAGTGATGTGCATTGATTGGTGTAATATTCCTCATCTTATGATTTCAGATGGTCTGCAATGCTGACTGTGTGATCAGCAATGTTGTGGCAAAATGGCCTGGCTCAGTCCATGACTCCAGAATCTTTCGGGCCTCTGAAATCTATCAGTGCCTATCACAAGGTAAGCCACACAACCCCTATTTATAACCATCATGGCTGTGTCAAGAATATCACTGTGTTTATGAGGTAGTAATGATGAGATTTTGTGTTGACAGGTGAATTCTCTGGTGTGTTGCTGGGAGACAGGGGGTATGGCTGCCAGCCTTTTCTCCTGACACCTTTCACAGACCCCCAGGAAGCACAGCAGGCCTACAACCATGCCCATGCCAGGACCAGGGCCAGAGTTTAAATGACCTTTGGCCTCCTGAAGGCACGCTTTCACTGCCTTCACAAATTAAGGGTCAGCCCTGTTAGGGCATGTGATATTACTGTGGCTTGTGCTGTCCTCAACAATGTGGCCTGCCTGAGGAAGGAGAGGGCCCCCAGAGTGCCACCAGCCATGGACTGGGACAATCCGGCAATCTTCCCTGATGACGACAGTGGTCGGCTGCTGAGGGACCAATATGTGTTGAATTATTTTAGTTAGTATGTGTGCTTTCAATTTTGGTTAAATATGTCCTGCGGTGGCAGAGGAATTTGGGTTTTTTGGGTTCGTTTTTTACGAATTTGGCCTCTTATGATGTTTGTGCGGTATACTGTGTGTAATACAAGGCTGCAGGGAGGCTACTGCATCCATTCATTTGTCTGTTCAGTTGATGTGTATGGATTTGTCCTGCATTTATTTTAGTGTGCAGACATGCAGGGTGTGTTATATACAGACCTTTGAATGTGTATGTATCATTTTGTATAATATGCTTGGATTCTGTGCTTTCCATCTTGTAGAGTCACTGTGACTTCAGTTTCGAAAGGAGCTGATGGTTTACCTGCTTTGTTTTGTCCTTATTCAATAAAGGAACATAATGTTACACATTGTGTTTTTATATTCATATGGAATGTGTATTTGTTTATATGACAGAGTACTAGGGCCACACTGAAGAAAAAGGATAAAGTCATAAATTTATGAGGCTGGTTCTTTCTGCAGAAAAGCTACATATTGTTTTTACAGTTTTGATACTTATGACAATGTGATACTTAATATTCTGGCACATCAGCATGTCTTTGTTTATGAAACCATACTGAAGTACAATTTCACGAAATGCCCCGCATCTGTCATTTTAACAACTGTCCTCCTTTAAAACAACTGGTTACAATATTATGACTTGTCTTTTTTTTCCCTCTGTGGCCCTAATATTCTATCATTTTATATATAGTCTATGGGAAACTGTAAATTATCTAATGATAGCAACATCTAAAAATCATTTTTATCCAAAATCATTGAAATGAATGATCACAAACGTTTAAATAATGACAGTGGGTCTAGTTATATGTGATAACAATGTATAGTGAGCAGTGAAATAACTATTGGTTTCCATTTGTGGTGACTGCTGACTGACATTAGGGATGAGATTAAATAGATCCTGGAATTTAGCCTGGTCTGGAGCAGGCTAGCTCCACAGAATAAATCTCCATGGTAATTTATACCATAACATATCCTCCTGCCCCCTATCCATCTTTAGTGCAACCGGATTACGGATCAATTGAGCCAGGATCACCAAGATATCCTGGCTTAATCCCTTATCCTAGTTTTGTGCAACAGGCCCCAGGTCTTCCCGGATATAAACATTAGATATTGCTGTTTACCTCAGGCCATTGGCTATCTACCAAGCTAGATTTCAAGACGATCGGTGGTGATTGGGCAGAAATACAATCAATCAAAGAAGCACTGGCGATATCATTGGTGCACAATGAGGTCATTGTTTGGTGTATTCAAATCAGTTCCTTTCGGTCAATACGCCCCATAAAAAGAACCAAGTATGGTTGTGTTACTAACAAACAGAGGATTGGAATGAAACCAACCATGACTAGATAAACGTAAATGTAGTGTGAGTAATTACATCGAATGTTTCTTTGAAAGTTGAAGGATACGGAATTCATGACACAAGCTGTTTACAAAAATGGACTTAATCGAACAAAACAACCACTTATTGTGAAGATTGGACCTTTTGTATTGCCAAAAGAAGAAGATCTTCAAATTTTATTGCTATTTCTGACTTTTGTGATGCTAATGCTTGGTTATAATCTCCACCCGGCACAGCCAGAAGAGGACTGGCCACCCCACATATGCTCTCTCTAATTCTCTCTTTCTTTCTCTCTCTCTCTCGGAGGACCTGAGCCCTAGGACCATGCCCCAGGACTACCTGACATGATGACTCCTTGCTGTCCCCAGTCCACCTGACCATGCTGCTGCTCCAGTTTCAACTGTTCTGCCTTATTATTATTCGACCATGCTGGTCATTTATGAACATTTGAACATCTTGGCCATGTTCTGTTATAATCTCCACCCGGCACAGCCAGAAGAGGACTGGCCACCCCACATAGCCTGGTTCCTCTCTAGGTTTCTTCCTAGGTTTTGGCCTTTCTATGGAGTTTTTCCTAGCCACCGTGCTTCAACACCTGCATTGCTTGCTGTTTGGGGTTTTAGGCTGGGTTTCTGTACAGCACTTTGAGATATCAGCTGATGTACGAAGGGCTATATAAATACATTTGATTTGATTTGGAAAATGCTAGTAATACTTGTCTGTGTGGCGTGCTGTCGTCAGATTATCGTAAAGTATGCTTTCGCCGAAAAGCATTAAAAAAAATCTGACACAGCGGTTGGATTAAGAAGAAGTTAATCTTTTAAATGATGTTAAATACATGTATTTACAAGAACGTTTAATATCACAAATGGCGTATTTAGTATCTTTGCGCTATGCTATTTCACCGGATGTTGGCCTAGGTGAGACGCTAATGTCCCACCTAGCCTAGAGAGGTTAAATAAACACTAACTAAAGCGTGACAGCTTCAAAGGAATAGATGCACTATATGCATAAATTAACACTCACTCTAAGACGTGAGAACAGGAACAGGATGTCCTGACAGGATGCCCATATATTGGCACTCCCTAGAGCACTTGATAACTTCCCGCCAGGATGTCCTGACAGGATGCCCATATATTGGCACTCCCTAGAGCACTTGATAACTTCCCGCCAGGATGTCCTGACCGGATGCCCAAATATGGGCATACGCACGTCATCCGGACATAGGGTCTTGAATCAAACGTTTGACGCGTGCCGTCTACTGTATTCTCTCTCCTGCCACCGGCATTACACAAGAATGGGTGTCCATGTATGCTGATTATTCAACCATATACGCATCAGTAACCACAGCTAATGAAGTCACTGAAACCCTTAATAAAGAGTTGCAGTTTGTTTTGGAATGGGTGCGTCCTGAACATGAAACTATGAGCATTGTATTTGGTACAAATCATTCCTTAAAGTTATAGACCTCAGTTGAGTCTGTTAATGAATGTTGTGGCTGTTGAACAAGTTGAGGAGACTAAATTACTTGGCCTTACCTTAGATTGTAAGCTGTCATGGTCAAGACATATAGATTCAATGGTTTTAAAGATGGGGAGAGGTCTGTCCATAATGAAGAGATGCTCTGCTTTTTGACACCACACTCTACAAAGCAAGTTCTGCCGGCTCTAGTTTTGTCTAGTCTTGATTATTGTCCAGTCATGTTGTCCAGTGCTGCAAGGAAAGACCTAGTTAACACTTCATTGTAATCAGAGGGCTAATATAAATACTATGCATGCCAGTCTCTCTTGGCTAAGAGTTGAGGAGAGACTGACTGCATCCCTTCTTTTTATAAGAAACATCAATGTGTTGAAAATCCCAAATTGTTTACATAGTCAACTTACACACAGCTCTGACACACTTACCCCACCAGACATGCCACCAGGGGTCTTTTCACAGTCCCCAAATCCAGAACAAATTCCAGAAAGCGTACAGTATTATATAGAGCCCTTATTGCATGGCACTCATATTACTCAAATAAACAGCAAACCTGGTTTCAAAAAACAGATAACATCTCACAGCGCATCGCCTCTCCACCATTTGCCCCAGATAGGTTGTGTGTATGCATTGATATGTAGGCTACGCCTTTTTTTAGGTAGTTCTGGCCTTGAGCTGTTCTTGTGTATTGATGTTCTGTATTATGTCATGTTTCATGTTTTTTTTTGTGGAACCCAGGAAGAGTAGCTGCTGCTTTTGCAACAGCTAATGGTGATCCTAACAAAATACCAAACACTCATCCTCCAGGCAGAAGAACCCGAGCTTCTGGGAGTGGAGGCTACCAGGTTGTTTACTCTACCAGGTTGTTTACTCTACCAGATTGTTTACTCTACCAGGTTGTTTACTCTACCAGGTTGTTTACTCTACCAGGTTGTTTACTCTACCAGGTTGTTTACTCTGTGAGAGTCCCTTCTTGGTAGCATTTTTATCTGGTCTTCTCTGTGGGTGTTCCTACAGTTCCTTTCCTTCATTAGGGTCTCACAGATGCTCATTAGGGCCAGGTTGGTAGGAGGGTGGTCTCCTGAAGACCTGCATCTGCAGATTGGGCAGTCCTTGGTCCCTTCCTGCTCCCTCCAGGTCTCCCCCAGGCAGGACAGTAGCACCAGCTCTTTGATGATCTCACAGCACTTCTGGGGAGTGTTAAGTTCTTCCAGAGAGAAAAGGGATGCCATACTGGACAACCGGAGAGGGAGTCAAAGGAAAGGGAAACATTTTCATTTTCTTAAAAACACCAATAATTCACAGAAAATAAAATGCAGACCAAAGAGTATAACAACTCTGTGGACAGGCACTGCCAGTACACTGTCTAAAGCTTTGCCCAAACAACCCAATAGAATCAGGAGCCTGAGTATTTGGTGAAAAGATTTAGATGCACTATTGTAAAGTGGCTGTTCCACTGGATGTCATAAGGTGAATGCACCAATTTGTAAGTCGCTCTGGATAAGAGCGTCTGCTAAATGACTTAAATGTAAATGTATGTTAAATGAGTATCCAGATTTTTGTATTTCGATTTTATGCAAATGTATTCATCTAGGCATATTGCAATTTGATGTATATTATGGAACTCAAAATGTTATTACATTTTTTGAAAGTGAAAGACAAGCAGGCTTTTGCAAAGTCTACAAGTATCTATCTCTATCATTAAACACAGGCTACACAATTCACCACGTAAAATGTTGAAAGGATGGTCTACTGAAAATAAGATAGGAGGTATATGAGGTAGCTACTTACAAGAAAACATAGTTACTGCATAGCATGTTGGGTAAAAGTCTGGGAGATGTGCAAATTCCAAAGTCAAAGGGGATGAAACTAAAGGATCTAACTGAAAAACAAACCTGTCGAGAGTAGCACTCGCTTTATAGTGGATGCAGACATATCCATCCATAAAATCTTCACCTTTTGCTTCAGGTGCACCTCATCAGACCGGAAAAAGAGTGCAATTCAAGGACCAATGGGTGGAGATAAACAGCATGCAATTTAATTGGCAACAGCTTTTTCAACAGATTTCAAAAAGCTACGGAAAATAAATCAACCACAATTCTATTAACAATATCAATTTGAGATTTTCTGTAATGAAAAAAGCACTAGTTAAATGAAGTTGAATTATCATACTATTTATCTGAGCTCACATTTATGGGATTGTGGGAGATAAGAGGAAGATACAAAATATTGTATTATTATGAACCAGTAATAAATGGATAGTTACAGTCTTGTCCCATTGCTGCAACTTAGCCTAGAAGAAAGGGGTTAAATATCAGTGTGAAATGTTTTGTTTGAATGCAGCTGTATCGACCCTTTGGGAAGAATTAAACATGGTTAAGCTTCTCTGGTGTCCGTGAGTTATTTACTCTGAAAATTATAACCTAACAACTTAAATACAAGTCAAACTAAATGCATGCTCTTCAACCGATCGCTGCCTGCACCTGCCCGCCTGTTCAACATCACTACTCTGGACGGCTCTGACTTAGAATACGTGGACAACTACAAATACCCAGGTGTCTGGTTAGACTGTAAACTCTCCTTCCAGACCCACATCAAACATCTCCAATCGAAAGTTACATCTAGAATTGGCTTCCTATTTCGCAACAAAGCATCCTTCACTCATGCTGCCAAACATACCCTTGTAAAACTGACCATCCTACCAATCCTTGACTTTGGCGATGTCATTTACAAAATAGCCTCCAATACCCTACTCAACCAATTGGATGCAGTCTATCACAGTGCAATCCGTTTTGTCACCAAAGCCCCATATACTACCCACCATTGCGACCTGTACGCTCTCGTTGGCTGGCCCTCGTTTCATACTCGTCGCCAAACCCACTGGCTCCATGTCATCTACAAGAAAGACCCTGCTAGGTAAAGTACCCCTTATCTCAGCTTGCTGGTCACCATAGCATCACCCACCTGTAGCATGCGCTCCAGCAGGTATATCGCTCTGGTCACCCCCAAAACCAATTCTTTCTTTGGCCGCCTCTCCTTCAAGTTCTCTGCTGCCAATGACTGGAACGAACTACAAAAATCTCTGAAACTGGAAACACTTATCTCCCTCACTAGCTTTAAGCACCAACTGTCAGAGCAGCTCACAGATTACTGCACCTGTACATAGCCCACCTATAATTTAGCCCAAACAACTACCTCTTTCTCTACTGTATTTATTTAATTCATTTATTTTGCTCCTTTGCACCCCATTATATTTATTTCTACTTTGCACATTCTTCCTCTGCAAATCAACCATTCCAGTGTTTTACTTGCTATATTGTATTTACTTCGCCACCATGGCCTTTTTTTGCCTTTACCTCCCTTATCTTACCTCATTTGCTCACATCGTATATAGACTTGTTTATACTGTATTATTGAGTGTATGTTTGTTTTACTCCATGTGTAACTCTGTGTCGTTGTATCTGTCGAACTGCTTTGCTTTATCTTGGCCAGGTCGCAATTGTAAATGAGAACTTGTTGTCAACTAGCCTACCTGGTTAAATAAAGGTGAAATAAAGTAAAATAAAAATAAATGCATGCACGTGTGTGTGTGTGTGTGTGACTGCTTCTTGGGTTGGGCTGGTAGTGGGATCGTGGTTGCACGAGATAACACTACATAGCAGCTCCCTGAGATCATCGTTGTGATAAGAGGATTGGCCTACATACAGTAGCAGAACAGAAGTTATCCCCTCTCTCTCCACGTGTCTTGAGGAAGCAAACACATCCAGACACGGCCCTGGCTGACACACACACACAGTCGCGGGAAGTAGGGCTGGTGAGGGTGCCGCAGCACCCCCTGAAAAATCAGAATTACAAAAAATATATTAATACAAATATATACATTACTTTGGTTAAAAGAAACATAAGTAGTGCAATGGGACTTTACTAGTATTCAGCGGATCGATATAGACTTCTGTAGCGCGGACAACAAAAAAATCTCTGCTTTGGCAAAAAGGTAGTTGTATAATTAAGAACAGTATTTGGCAGGATTCAATAGTTGGAATTGTAAGAGTCGTTGCTCTGTCCTTTGCTCTGCAATTGTCTCATGGAATCCAGAAAGAACAAAACCCTGTCCTCAAACATTCATATTAAAAGGTGCAAAGTTATGCTCAAAGACTAAAAACATCCACATCAAATGTAATATGTTTCTGGTTCAAATAACATGGAAAACTTTTTGTGCAGTATTAATTTACCATCCTTACATCCACTTAATGTGAATATACATCACTGTATTATGCATAGGCTGTTCATCTAGGTTTGTACCTGAAGTCTTTTCATCACCATGCATTGAGTACATTGAGACATCAACTGGTTTGTGATGATGTGATGCTGTGGTTAGTCGTGCTAGGGTTGTGGGAGGGTGCGATTCCCACAGGATGTACGTACTAACTACTGTTGCTCTGGATACGAGTGTCTGTTAAAAGGTCAAAGGAATGACTAGTCCATTTCTATTTTCACATAGAAAAAAGTTGCATTTGCAAAGTATTTCAACAAAGGGGAAAACATATTTTAAGCAAATATTTGTATATTCCACAAGTATTATCAGATGAAATGTTTTGTACACATAATTATCAGACTCAAGTTACAAATGCTTGTAAACACTCAAATACATTTAATTACACATTTTTTTCACAAAATAAGTACTAGTCCTATATTAGTGGACCAATATAGCGGTCCTCAGCATGGGCAAAACAAATGGTATCCCCCTCACACACCAAACTCCTTTCCGCAGCTATGTGCAAACAGAGAGAGACATGGCTTGTCCTCTGCTACCTACCACAGTCAATAACATCCCATTGACTGTACATGGAATTGATACAAGATGAAGTCATCCATAGAAAAAAATACACATTTCTTTTGAATACCTTGCAGTTGGTATGTAAAATTAATTGTCATGTACAGTGAGAGTATGTAAGTGTGTTAATATGATTGAGACATAAAGAGGGTGAAGTGCAAGAATGCATGTAATTGTGAACACCTATACAGTAAGTTACAGACTGGGCACATATCCATGTGTGAATGTGAGAGCGTGTTTAAATGAGTGTGAGGAAGAGTCTACCGCCCATGACTGTGTGTAGGTTAGCAGCAAGCATGCATGACTGCACATTCCCCCTAGCCACTTCCTGTGGACAGTGTCCAGTCCAGGGCCTTACATAACGACAGAGGAATTCAGCCCTGCCTGGAACTCTGGACCATCAGACAAGGAGAGAGAGGCCAGCGAATACCCACCGTCCCACCTACGACAATCACCTTCCCCCAGACAGAGATTCCAATGTCTTACCCCGAGCCCCGAATGAGATTACCGAGCAGCCCCAAGTCAGAGGCAGGAACAACTTCCAGGCCAGTAAGTTGGAACTGTGTTGCAGTAAGTTGGAACTGTGTTGCAGTAAGTTAGAACTGTGTTGCAGTAAGTTGGAACTGTGTTGCAGTAAGTTCGGTAAGTTGGAACTGTGTTGCAGTACGTTGGAACTGTGTTGCAGTAAGTTGGAACTGTGTTGCAGTAAGTTGGAACTGTGTTGCAGTAAGTTGGAACTGTGTTGCAGTAAGTTGGAACTGTGTTGCAGTAAGTTGGAACTGTGTTGCAGTAAGTTGGAACTGTGTTGCAGTGTTGCAGTAAGTTGGAACTGTGTTGCAGTAATTTGGAACTGCGTTGCAGTAAGTTGGAACTGTGTTGCAGTAAGTTGGAACTGTGTTGCAGTAAGTTGGAACTGTGTTGCAGTAAGTTGGAACTGTGTTGCAGTAAGTTGGAACTGTGTTGCAGTAAGTTGGAACTGTGTTGAAGTAAGTTGGAACTGTGTTGCAGTAAGTTGGAACTGTGTTGCAGTAAGTTGGAACTGTGTTGCAGTAAGTTGGAACTGTGTTGCAGTAAGTTGGAACTGTGTTGCAGTAAGTTGGAACTGTGTTGCAGTAAGTTGGAACTGTGTTGCAGTATGTTGGAACTGTGTTGCAGTAAGTTGGAACTGTGTTGCAGTAAGTTGGAACTGTGTTGCAGTAAGTTGGAACTGTGTTGCAGTAAGTTGGAACTGTGTTGCAGTAAGTTGGAACTGTGTTGCAGTAAGTTGGAACTGTGTTGCAGTAAGTTGGAACTGTGTTGCAGTAAGTTGGAACTGTGTTGCAGTAAGTTGGAACTGTGTTGCAGTAAGTTGGAACTGTGTTGCAGTAAGTTGGAACTGTGTTGCAGTACGTTGGAACTGTGTTGCAGTAAGTTGGAACTGTGTTGCAGTAAGTTGGAACTGTGTTGCAGTACGTTGGAACTGTGTTGCAGTAAGTTGGAACTGTGTTGCAGTGTTGCAGTAAGTTGGAACTGTGTTGCAGTAAGTTGGAACTGTGTTGCAGTAAGTTGGAACTGTGTTGCAGTAAGTTGGAACTGTGTTGCAGTAAGTTGGAACTGTGTTGCAGTAAGTTGGAACTGTGTTGCAGTAAGTTGGAACTGTGTTGCAGTAAGTTGGAACTGTGTTGCAGTAAGTTGGAACTGTGTTGCAGTAAGTTGGAACTGTGTTGCAGTACGTTGGAACTGTGTTGCAGTAAGTTGGAACTGTGTTGCAGTAAGTAACTGTGTTGCAGTATTTGGAACTGTGTTGCAGTATGTTGGAACTGTGTTGCAGTAAGTTGGAACTGTGTTGCAGTATGTTGGAACTGTGTTGCAGTATGTTGGAACTGTGTTGCAGTATGTTGGAACTGTGTTGCAGTATGTTGGAACCGTGTTGCAGTAAGTTGGAACTGTGTTGCAGTAAGTTGGAACTGTGTTGCAGTAAGTTGGAACTGTGTTGCAGTAAGTTGGAACTGTGTTGCAATGTTGGAACTGTGTTGCAGTATGTTGGAACTGTGTTGCAGTAAGTTGGAACTGTGTTGCAGTAAGTTGGAACTGTGTTGCAGTACGTTGGAACTGTGTTGCAGTAAGTTGGAACTGTGTTGCAGTATGTTGGAACTGTGTTGCAGTATGTTGGAACTGTGTTGCAGTATGTTGGAACTGTGTTGCAGTATGTTGGAACCGTGTTGCAGTAAGTTGGAACTGTGTTGCAGTAAGTTGGAACTGTGTTGAAGTAAGTTGGAACTGTGTCGCAGTAAGTTGGAACTGTGTTGCAGTAAGTTGGAACTGTGTTGCAGTAAGTTGGAACTGTGTTGCAGTAAGTTGGAACTGTGTTGCAGTAAGTTGGAACTGTATTGCAGTATGTTGGAACTGTGTTGCAGTATGTTGGAACTGTGTTGCAGTATGTTGGAACTGTGTTGCAGTAAGTTGGAACTGTATTGCAGTAAGTTGGAACTGTGTTGCAGTAAGTTGGAACTGTGTTGCAGTAAGTTGGAACTGTGTTGCAGTAAGTTCGGTAAGTTGGAACTGTGTTGCCGTAAGTTGGAACTGTGTTGCAGTACGTTGGAACTGTGTTGCAGTAAGTTGGAACTGTGTTGCAGTAAGTTGGAACTGTATCGCAACTGTTCAATAATGATTCCCAATTGAAACACGTAGGTTTACACAATATCATCTTCTGCTCTAGCAAGCTTCAAAGTACTCTAGAAACATTAGCCTGATCCAAGCTTCAAAGTACTCTAGAAACATTAGCCTGATCCAAGCCTCAAAGGGCTGCAGTGTAGAACACATAAATAGCATTTATGGACAAACCATCTATTGGTTATAGATGGACAGTACTCTAGAAACATTAGCCTGATCCAAGATCTGTTTTTTCAGTCTTGCCAGAGTTGATCTGGAAACAGGGTAAAGAAACACAAAGGTTGAGGTTAAAATACAGATGCCGTATCTTAAATTGAGCCAGTTTTACACAGAAGAAAAATAATCCTGCAGCAACAGGAAATGTGAATTGGAATTGACATTTTTTTAGGGGTTGATACATTTTTGTTTTTTTGCATTTCTTGCTGTGCAGGAATATTCCTGCAACAACAGGATGATCACATTAAGATTCAGCATCTGTAGATGTTATGATTATGGATCAGTCAGCAGTCATAGATCCTATCTAGGTCCAGGAACGGACCAGAAAAAAACTATGGGCCCTAGTGAGTCAAGTCCTGTGATCCTAAACCCTTCCGTAGCCCATCGACAGGAGTGGTAGACCTGACATATCTGACATAGTCAGCATCCTCCATCATGTGATAGCTTTAGTGGCCAATGCTTTGTAAACAAATACAGTGTGACCACCACACCAGAAATATTCCTTAGAATATGGTATTTGACCGTTTTCTCCTTCTGTAGCTCAGTTGGTAGAGCATGGCGCTTGTAATGCCAGGGTAGTGGGTTCGATTCCCGGGACCACCCATACGTAGAATGTATGCACACATGACTGTAAGTCGCTTTGGATAAAAGCGTCTGCTAAATGGCATATATTATTATTATTATTTTCATAAAAATAAAAAAAAGCATTATTATAAATGATTTGTGTTATACATGTCTGCTCTTCAGTTCAACTTCTAAAATACTGGATTGGTTTGAGCAAATAGGTCACTACATCACAGACTTTCCTACAAAAATACCACTCGTTGAATGACAAGAAATACAGAATGTAAAAGATGAGAACAAGTAACATTGACTTGTGTATGAAAAACAAAAAAAACATGTCAACCCAATTAATTGGTTACAAAGTTACATGTTAATCGAAAGGTTAACCTTTTTCTTCCGAGAGTAGTGTCCCCACGACCTTCAGAGGGAGTCAATTGACTTCAACATTCTGTAGCATATAGGTAGCCTGGCGGTTAAGAGCATTGGGCTAGTAACTGAAAGGTTGCTGGTTCAAATTCCCGAGCCAACTAGGTGAAACATCTGTCTATGTGCCCGTGAGCAAGGCATCTGCAAGTTGCTCTGGATAAAAGCGTCTGCTATGTGACTAAGATGTAAAATAATACAGTACTACATGAAGATGTACTAGCTAGAGCACAACAGTGTACACTTCATAGAGCATTGCTGAGAGGCACAAACTGCTATTGTAGCATTGCAGTCTGATGACAATGCATTCTTTAGGATTTCCCTCATATGAAAAATATCTGTTCCCTCTCTTACAAAGCAGTATTCTCTACTGCTCTTATCAGGCCCATCCACTGAGATTGGTCACAGATTGAAGCGGTCACCAATAAAGTCAGAACACGCATACGAGGACACCGCCGCGAGAATCTGAACGGCCATGGAGATGCAGGGCACCTGGGCGATCACGTAGGCCAGGGAGCGCGTGGGTGCCCGCAGGACACAGAGGTAGGCCAGCGTATGGAGCATGCGGAATAGGAAGAAGACCAGGAAGTGAGCGCGGGCCACGGCCAGCGACGGGCCAATCAGGGAGTAGACGGCCCCCAGGAACAGGAAGGGGACGATATTCTCCATGTCGTTACGGTGAGCCCTGAAACACACAAAAGATAATATTAGATTACATGTATATTTTTAGATATGGAATATATTCATATTCATTATCACGAAGGTATGGGTTTTTAAGAGAATAACTAAGCTGTTTGTACTCAGCTAGTAGCCTGGATACACACAACTGCTCTCCATGCTCACACATCTGTTGAATCATAAGTTAATTCCCAGAATTTACGGTTGTCTGACTCAGCCGTCTGGCACTGACCCAAACAGTGAAAACACTTCCGCTATGATTACTCAACATCACACACACTGACAAACACACTTTTTCGACATTAGGGAGGGGTTTCAGCCTCGTGAATAACAGAGGGAAATACCTCCATCTTAGCATGACCAAGATGAGTACACGCATGCACGCTCACACACACACACACACACACACACACACACACACACACACACACACACACACACACACACACACACACACACACACACACACACACACACACACACACACACACACACACACACACACACACACACACACACACACACACACACACACACACGCATTTATTTTTATTTTACTTTATTTCACCTTTATTTAACCAGGTAGGCTAGTTGACAACAAGTTTTCATTTACAATTGCGACCTGGCCAAGATAAAGCAAAGCAGTTCGACAGATACAACGACACAGAGTTACACATGGAGTAAAACAAACATACACTCAATAATACAGTATAAACAAGTCTATATACGATGTGAGCATCGAAACCGTCCATTACAAGAGCCTGGGAGTATAGCTGCTTATCCAGGTCTCTTCCTAAAAGTGAATTTATTTTTATTTATTTCAACCTTTATTTAACCAGGTAGGCAAGTTGAGAACAAGTTCTCATTTACAACTGCGACCTGGCCAAGATAAAGCAAAGCAGTTCGACACATACAACAACACAGAGTTACACATGGAGTAAAACAAAAATGCAGTCAATAATACAGTAGAAAAATAAGAAAATAAGTCTATATACAATGTGAGCAAATGAGGTGAGATAAGGGAGGTAAAGGCAAAAAATAGGCCATGGTGGCAAAGTAAATACAATGTGCAAAGTAGAGATTGAAATAATGGGGTGCAAAGGAGCAAAATAAATAAATAAATAAAATAAATACAGTAGGGAAAGAGGTAGTTGTTTGGGCTAAATTATAGGTGGGCTATGTACAGGTGCAGTAATCTGTGAGCTGCTCTGACAGCTGGTGCTTAAAGCTAGTGAGGGAGATAAGTGTTTCCAGTTTCAGAGATTTTTGTAGTTCGTTCCAGACATTGGCAGCAGAGAACTGGGAGGAGAGGCGGCCAAAGGAAGAATTGGTTTTGGGGGTGACCAGAGAGATATACCTGCTGGTGTGTGTGCTACAGGTGGGTGATGCTATGGTGATCAGAGAGCTGAGATAAGAGGGGACTTAACCTAGTAGGTTCTTGTAGATGACTTGGAGCCAGTGAGTTTGGCGACGAGTATGAAGCGAGGGCCAGCCAACGAGAGCGTACAGGTTGCAGTGGTGGGTAGTATATGGGGCTTTGGTGACAAAACGGATGGCGCTGTGATAGACTGCATCCAATTTATTGAGTAGTGTGTTGGAGGCTATTTTGTAAATGACATCGCCGAAGTCGAGGATTGGTAGGATGGTCAGTTTTACAAGGGTATGTTTGGCAGCATGAGTGAAGGATGCTTTGTTGCCAAATAGGAAGCCAATTCTAGATTTAACTTTGGATTGGAGATGTTTGATGTGAATCTGGAAGGAGAGTTTACAGTCTAACCAGACACCTAGGTATTTGTAGTTGTCCACATATTCTAAGTCAGTACCGTCCAGAGTAGTGATGTTGGACGGAGGGGCAGGTGCAGTTAGCGATCGGTTGAAGAGCATGCATTTAGTTAACTTGTATTTAAGAGCAATTGGAGGCCACGAAAGGAGAGTTGTATGGCATTGAAGCTCATCTGGAGGGTTGTTAACACAGTGTCCAAAGAAGGGCCAGAAATATACAGAATGGTGTCGTCTGCGTAGAGGTTGTCTGTGTAGAGGCTCACCAGCAGCAAGAGCGACATCATTGATGTATACAGAGAAGAGGGTCGGGTCCAAGAATTGAACCCCATAGAGACTGCCAGACACCCGGACAACAGGCCCTCCGATTTGACACACTGAACTCTATCAGAGAAGTAGTTGGTGAACCAGGTGAGGCAGTCACTAGCGACACCAAGGCTGTTGAATCTGCCGATAAGAATGTGTTGATTGACAGTGTCGAAAGCCTTGGCCAGATCAATGAATACGGCTGCACAGTATTATTTCTTATCGATGGCGGTTAAGATATCGTTTAGGACCTTGAGCGTGGCTGAGGTGCACCCATGACCAGCTCTGAAACCAGATTGCATAGCGGAGAAGGTATGGTGGGATTCGAAATGGTCGGTAATCTGTTTGTTGACTTGGCTTTCGAAGACCTTAGAAAGGCAGGGTAAGATAGAATAGGTCTGTAGCAGTTTGGGTAAAGAGTGTCCCCCCCCTTTAAAGAGGGGGATGACCGCAGCTGCTTTCCAATCTTTGGGAATCTCAGACGACATGAAAGAGAGGTTGAACAAGCTAGTAATAGGGGTTGCAACAATTTCAGCGGATAATTTTAGAAAGAAAGGGTCCAGATTGTCTAGCCTGGCTGATTTGTAGGGGTCATGGTTTTGCAGCTCTTTCAGAACATCAGCTGACTGGATTTGGGAGAAAGAGAAATGGGGAAGGCTTTGGTGAGTTGCTGTGGGTGGTGCCGGGCTGTTGACCGGGGTAGGGGTAGCCAGGTGGAAAGCATGGCCAGCCATAGAAAAATGCTTCTTGAAATTCTCAATTATAGTGGATTTATCAGTGGTGACAGTGTTTCCTATCCTCAGTGCAGTGGGCAGCTGGGAGGAGGTGTTCTTATTCTACATGGACTTTACAGTGTCACAGAACTTTTTTTTAGTTTGTGTTGCAGGAAGCAAATTTCTGCTTGAAAAAGCTAGCCTTGGCTTTTCTAACTGCCTGTGTATATTGGTTTCTAGCTTCCTTGAAAAGTTGCATATCACGGGAGCTGTTCGATGCTTGTATTGGTTAAGGGCAGTCAGTTCTGGGGAGAACCAAAGGCTATATTCCTGTTCCTGGTTCTAAATTTCTTTAATGGGGCATGCTTATTTAAGATGGTTAGGAAGGCATTTAAAAAAAACAGGCATCCTCTACTGACGGGATGAGATCAATATCCTTCCAGGATACCCCGGCCAGATCGATTAGAAAGGCTTCCTCTCCTCTGACTGACACACACTTTTACACAAGAGGAACATTCCTCTCAGGTATTCAAGTCTCTGTCTCTAAATTGACCTATAGAATGTCTCTATTTAAGCTTTACCGTCGGCTAGCTGAGTCAGTTGTAAAACACAGACTATGGATTTCAATTACCCTCAAGAGCCTAAACAGTTGTAGACTAAATACTACACATTTTCATTCCAATGAAATCAGATTTGCTCAGAAAAAGGAAAAGGAAGGAAGAGGAAGGTTGAATCTCAGATAACTTCAGTGTGTTGTTCATCTTACTTTGTTTAATTAAAGTACCACTCAACATCAAGATATGGAAAAGGACCCAGGACCTGCCATGGATTTGACTAAACAAAATGTACTTGTACTTGTGACCTTTAAATATTTGATTATTTTGGCAGAGCTGGACAAGCATATACCCCTCTAGTTTTAAGATGAATAGGAGTGCAGACGGAAACCACCATTAAATGGCTTCCCCTCTGGCTACAAAGCCACTCCTGTACTAATATTATTGTAGGAGACCTGCCCTGATAAGAATTAAACTTCACTCCACGCAATTACATTTTTTTTTGTAGGGGTTGATACATTTTTCATTGGGCAAATCAAGTCTGAAATGTTAAAGTACATGGAAATGAAACTTGAGAAGCCTTTTAATAAAACTCTGCACAAATCATTGGACCTAAATGATACCAGTCATGAAGCATATTCCATTTTATTGTGCATCAGTGCATGAATGCCTGCTCAGCTTAACATATTTCCAGTCACAAGTGGCTCTTGTCAGAGAGGGCCCCAAGTGAAGGAGAAAAGTTTTTTTAAATTTTTTTTATTCCGCTGTCATGGATCATAACCCGACAAGTTAAAACAACACAGACACCTGAACCATATCCCCAGCCCCAGGCTGGAGAACAAACATCCATGAATTTAAAACAAAAGTGCCACAAATGATCTCTAAAGATTTCAACCAAATCCAGATAAAATTCTCCATTCACATGTTTAAGAAAAATACAAAAGTTTCCTAATACTGTTCAATTTCAGACCACTTAAAATGTAGTCATATTGCTACCACCAATGTCAATAGGCAAGGCTACATTCAAACCAGATGACAGTAATCATTCCTCTCACCTTTGGCACCGCTCTACATCTGGATCCTCTCTGAAGTGCTGGAGGCCACCATGTCTCTGCGCGTCCTCTGGGTTCGCGAAAGCCTTCACATGAGAGAGAGAATGAATACCCTGACCAATGTTTATACATCGCAGACTCTGACTTTAGGAACTACGACACGCTCAAAGCATACATCAAATACTGAATTAGCCTCCTAAAAAATGTCTTTTACCTTTTTGCGCAGCCTTACTTGTCCAGTGATGATTGCTATGATGTACATCTTGATTACCAGGAGAACACTATAGAATACAAAACAGGAAAAAACTTTGTTCTCTAACATCATTATTTGGTATGATCTTCCCATTCCCAAATTAAGTACTGCTGGTGATGTGTGCCTAACGGGAAAGTGTGTGTGAGTGGGCTGGATCCCCAGTCTAAACACTTTCACTGACGCACATTTTGGAGGGGCTGGTCTGGTGTCTCTCTCTCATTCGCTCTCTCTCGCTCTCTCTCTCTCTAGCTTCGTTTACACCTTGCATTAACATGTAGGTTTTGTGATCTGATCAGGAGGATACAATCACTATCTAATCAAGGTTTGACGCTGGAGGGAATAGCAGACATTTTATGGGCTCCTGAACAATTGTGCTATTTTGTGTGTGACTGGGTGGCCACTCAATCATTACGTTTGCAGAAGACACAGCAGTTGTTTGGCCTGATTAACTACAATGATAAGACAGCCTACAGGGAGGAGCTGAGGGCCCTGGCAGAGTGGTGACAGGAAAATAACTCTCAACAAAACAAAGGAGTTGATTGTGGACTTCTGGAAACAGCAGAGGGTGCCCGCCCCTATCCACATTGATGGGGCCGCAGTGGAGAAGGTGGAAAGCAAAAATGTCCTCTGCGTACACATCACTGTCTAAAATGGTTCACCCACACAGACAGTGTGATGGCGAATGCGCAACAGTACCTCTTCAACCTCAGGAGGCTGAAGAAATTCGGCTTGGCCCCTAACAAAGTTTTACAGATGCACAATTGAGAGCATCCTGTCGGGCTGTAACACTGCCTGGTACGGCAACTGCACAGCCAGCAATCGCAATCGCAATCGCAGGTCATCAACCACCCGAGCCACAGCCTGTCCACCCCGCCATCATCCAGAAAGCGAGGTCAGTACAGGTGCATCCAAGCCCGAGAGACTGAAAAACAGCTTCTATCTCAAGGCCATCAGACTGTTAAATAGCCATCACTAGCCGGCTACCACCCGGCTACTCAACCCTGCATCGTAGAAGCTGCTGCCCTATATACAGTGGGGCAAAAAAGTATTTAGTCAGCCACCAATTGTGCAGGTTCTCCCACTTAAAAAATATGAGAGAGGCCTGTCATTTTCATCATAGGTACACTTCAACTATGACAGACAAAATTAGAAAAAAATCCAGAAAATCACATTGTAGGATTTTAAATGAATTTATTTGCAAATTATGGTGGAAAATAAGTATTTGGTCACCTACAAACAAGCAAGATTTCTGGCTCTCACAGACCTGTAACTTCATCTTTAAGAGGCTCCTCTGTCCTCCACTCGTTACCTGTATTAATGGCACCTGTTTGAACTAGTTATCAGTATAAAATACTAAATACTTTTTTTGCCCAACTGTACATAGACATGGAATCACTGGCCACTTTAATAATGGAACACTAGTCATTTTAATCATGTTTACATACTGCTTTACTCATCTCATACAGTATATATATATGAGACATTGCTCGTCCTAATATTTATATATTTCTAAGTTCCATTCTTTTATTTTTAGATTTGTGTGTTGTAAATTGTTAGATACTACGGCACTGTTGGAGCTAGGAACACAAGCATTTCGCTACACTTGCAATAACATCTGCTAAAAATGTGTATGTGACCAATAACATTTGATTTCAGTTGGACGAGGACTTCTACTTCAATTGGTCAGAGGCCAAAGACATATTCATTATCCCAGACCAGACCCAAATCCCGACACTCGAAGAAGGAAGAGATGGCGCTATAAAGGCTGGCGTGCTGGACACCTGCCGAGACTACGTCGAAGAGTGGATAAATTCGCCTCTACTCTCCGTTCTATTGACGAATGTGCAATTACTGGAGAATAAACTGGATGAGCTCCATTCGAGACTATTCTATCAACGGGATCCGAAGAACTGTAATATCCTGTGTTTTGTGGCTGAACAAGAACATGGTAAATATAAATCTAGCTGTTTTTTCTATATATCGGCAGGACATAACGGTGGCATCAGGGAAGCTCCAGGGAGGGGGTTTGTGTCTCTTTGTTCAACAACAACTGGTGCGCCATCTGTAATATTAAGGAAATCTCTAGGTTCTGCTCGCCTGAATTAGAATACCTCATGATAAGCTATAGGACATACTATTTACCAAGAGAGTTTATAACTATATTTTTCATAGCTGTCTATTTACCACCACAAACTGATGCTGGCACAAAGACCGCACTGTATAGGGCCATAAGCAAACAGGAAAATGCTCATCTAGAGGCGACACTCCTAGTGGTCGGGGACTTTACTGCAGGAAAACTGAAATAGTTTTTTTACCTAATTTCTACTAGCATGTCACCTGTGCAACCAGAGGCCAAAAACTCTATTTCATCACTATTCCACACACAGAAATGCATAAAAACCCTAAATCTGACCATAACTCTATGCTCCTGATTCCTGCTTACAAGCAAAAACTCAAACAAGAAGCACCAGTGATACGTTAAAAACAGAAGTGGTCCGATGAAGCGGATGCTAAGCTACAGGACTGTTTCACTAGGGCACAAACTGGAATATGTTCTGGGATGCATCCGATGCCACTTCAGTTACCGGCTGCATTAAGAAGTGCATCGATGATGTCGTCCCCACGGTGATGGTGCGGATGTTGCCTGGACGACAGCACAGGGCGCACAACAAAACAAATGCCCCAAACACAGGGACTTAAACTGTCCAGGCAAACCCAATGAAAAGGGGAAACACGTAACCCACAGACGTGCACACACGTTACACAAAACAATCGCTGCATAAAGAGTAGGCGGGGCCTACTGGTAAACCCGGACCAATCAGCCTAAAACACCAACAGGTGAAACCAATAAACAGAAAGGGGAAAAAAAGGATCCGTGGCAGCTAGTAGGCCGGTGACGAGGACCGCCGAGCGCCACTCGAACGGGAAGGGGAGCCACCTTCGGTAGGACTCGTGACAATAAGGGGCTTTGATGACTAAACGGATGGCGCTGTGATAGACTGCATCCAATTTGCTGAGTAGAGTGTTGGAGGCTATTTTGTAAATGACATCGCCGAAGTCAAGGATCGGTAGGATAGTCAGTTTTACGAGGGTATGTTGGGCAGCATGAGTGAAGGGTACTTTGTTGCGAAATACGGAAGCCGATTCTAGAAGCCGATTCTTTAATTTTGTATTGGAGATACTTAATGTGAGTCTGGAAGGAGAGTTTACAGTCTAAACAGACACCTAGGAATTTGTAATTGTCCACATATTCTAAGTCAGAACCGTCCAGAGTAGTGATGCTGGATGGGCGGGCAGGTGTGGGCAGCGATCGGTTGAAGAGCATGCATTTAGTTTTACTTGCATTTAAGAGCAGTTGGAGGCCACGGAAGGAGAGTTGTATGGCATTGAAGCTCGTCTGGAGGTTAGTTAACACAGTGTCCAAAGAAGGGCCAGAAGTATACAGAATGGTGTCGTCTGTGTAGAGGTGGATCAGAGACTCACCAGCAGCAAGAGCGACATCATTGATGTATACAGAGAAAAGAGTCGGTTCGAGAATTTAACCCCCATAGAGACTGCCAGAGGTCCGGACAACAGGCCCTCAGATTTGACACACTGAACTCTATCTGAGAAGTAGTTGGTGAACCAGGTTAGGCAGTCACTAGCGATCCCAAGGCTGTTGAATCTGCCGATAAGAATGTGTTGATTGGCAGAGTGGAAAGCCTTGGCCAGGTCGATGAATAGTGCTGCACAGTATATTATTTTATCGATGGCGGTTCTGATATCGTTTAGGACCTTGAGCGTGGCTGAGGTGCACCCATGACCAGTTCGGAAATCAGATTGCATTGCGGAGAAGGTACGGTGGGATTTGAAATGGTCGGTGATCTGTTTGTTCACTTGGTTTTCGAAGACCTTAGAAAAGGCAGAGTAGGATAGATAATAACAATCTTTGGGGATCTCAGACAATACAAAAGAGAGGTTGAACAGGCTAGTAATAGGGGTTGCAACATTTGCGGCAGATATTTTTAGGAAGAGAGGATCCTGATTGTCTAGCCCAGCTGATTTGTAGGGGTCCAGATTTTGCAACTCTTTCAGAACATCAGCTATCTGGATTTGGGTGAAGGGGGAATGGGGAGTTTTTGGGCAAGTTGCTGTGGGGGGTGCAGGGCTGTTGACTGGGGTAGGGGTAGTCGGGTGGAAAGCATGGCCAGCCGTAGAAAAATGCTTATTCGATGGTGACAGTGTTTCCTAGCCTCAGTGCAGTGGGCAGCTGGGAGGAGGTGCTCTTATTCCCCATGCACTTTACAGTGTCCCAGAACTTTTTGGAGTTTGTGCTACAGGATGCAATTTTTTTTGCTTTCCTAACGGCCTGTATCTTCCATAAATCAGCAAATGCGATGATGCACGGAACTTATTTATTATAAAAGTGTATTTTTACGGTGAAAATGTGCTCCCGCAAACTTGAATCTCACACGCTGCCTATGCATAGCCTAGTGATTTTGCTGTTGGTTACTCGTCTTGCCGGCTGTGGAAAATTCAACGTGGAGAGTTTTTCTAACATCTTCAAAGTGTGTGGTAATGACACGCCATCCTCGACTTGCATCTTCTTCTGTTAAGATGAATTACCTTCCATCTAAATGGGATTTCTGTCATTCTGAGCACCATGGGTGGACGTCCTAATCGGGTTAAGCACCTAATGCCTGTATGGTTCGGTATATTACTCAAATGTCGGTTAATTAAAATCCTGCTGTGTCCGGCGCCACATTTTCATAACAGAAACCCTGTCCTGTGTAGACATTACTCACTGTGTATTTATTCCTCCTGTTACTACCAAGCATGTGACAAATAAAAGGTTATTTGATCTTGACAGCGTCTACTGTGTCCACATTTCCACTGTGCACAGACATCATTTCAACATCTAGTTTTGATTTGCATTTGGTTGAGTTTTCAACAGAAATCAACAAAATATTTCACCATGTCTCAGGATTTAGATAAAAAAAATTGGGTGAAAAAAATATGAAATTCCACTGATGACTTTTCGCTCATCCAAATCAGTTTTCCACATGAATTCAACTTCATCACATTACATTTTTTTTGTTGAAATTATGTGTTGATTCAACCAGTTTTTGCCCGTTGGGTTATTTTCTTTCAACAATAATATGAATTTATAGGCACTAAAAAACTACCCTCATGATATGAATAAATTATTATTACTTTGGATTGCCTATTGTGTCCTCTTTTCAGGGGTGAAAGTAGAATTGTTTACCTGTGTAAGGCTATAGAGGACGTTTTAAAGGCCTACTAATAGATTAAAGAGATCTCACATGTCCTTCATTCAGGGATGGGCAACTGGCGGCCTGGGGCCTATCAGGGTCGAATTACCGGCTGATGGGCCCCCATTTATTTTGTTAGTCAGTCTCACTCAGATATCATATTAAAAACTACAAACATTTCTCTCCACCCTATGGCAAAATGCTTGCAGATCCGCAATAAACTGCAGCCCCTCATGATGCGTTCATGTTTAGTGTGGCCCCCACCCCCTCCAGAGTTTCCCATCCCTGCCTTAATTGAAATGTCCCACTTTGTCAAGGAAAAACATTTGTCATGACCTCAACTATAAACAGAGACATTTTTATTATATACAGGTAAACACCCATAGCATGTCAGTCCTCCTAACCATTTCTCTCCCCCCGGGCATGTAATTTTCAGAAAGCGTGCGTTCGGATTGTTTGAAAAGATGCAGGCGGTGTGGAAAATTTTTGTAGGTGGGAGCACCAAACTTCAAAGAGAGTCTACCTCTTAGGAACGTCCTCTTTCCGTGTAATAAAACATTCCAGTCAATTTGAACTCTGTCATTATAGTTAATTAAATCATTACTCAGATATCAGAGATTAAAAAAAGGGCCAGGGACGAATTCAGAATTTAAAAGCTGGATGGCTAAGCCTACCGTCGCCAGGATACTGGCTGGGGATAGGTACTATGAAACGTGTCAGCAGGACTTGAACCCGCAACTCCATAGTGTTATGAAGCACTGTGCCATAAAAGCAGTGCAGCATTAGCTAAAAATGTCCTTGGAAAACCCTTGGTTGACAATGAGAGAAATAAAGAGAGCGAAAGAGAGGTTTCTGAATATCCTTTCTGGATTGTCCCGTTTATCATCAGCATCAGAGGCCCAGACAGAAATATACAAATGTAAGATGTTCATTTGAGACAGTTTGCTACAGCAGGAAAATAATACTGCAGCTCCAGGACATGTGAATTAATATGTGAATTATAATTCATGGACATTTTTCCTAAAGGAAAATCTGAAATTTCGAAGTGGAAATGATAAACTTCAGAAGCATTTTTAAACACTCCAAGTTGAGCATTTCCTGGATTGCAGGAAATGTCACCTGTAACAGGGTGATCAAAGTAAGATCCTACATCTGTAAAATATATAGATACAGATGTCCTCCACATCATAGCACTAACAATTGTACAATCCTCCCAATGCCAATGTCCAATGAGTGCTAATAACGCTCTCCAATTTACTGTTCGCTTTTCATGGTGACAGTTTCTCCTGCCACGAAGGGCACTTACATCCTTATATGCAACTGTTCTTAGACTTCTCAAATGTATCCATAACCTTTACAACAACCTGACCTAGAAAAAAGATCATTTGGTGTCAGTTTCTGTTGTTGGTTCTCTCTTAATACATCCTCACAATAATAGCCTCATTTGCTCAGTTTTAACACAAGGCAGATAGATGTGTCCATGTCAACTCCTGGATAATGTCCATGGTGCTACTGTTGGCAAGACGGACTCTTTATCGTCCTTTTATGAGAAATATTCCTGTGCGTGAAAGGAGTTTGTCACATTTAAGTGGAATGCAATTCAGTTGTACAACTGACTAGGTATTATATACAGGTAAACACCCATAGCATGTCAGTCCTCCTAACCATTTCTCTCCCCCGGGCATGTCATTTTGAGAAAGTGTGCATTCGGATTGTTTGAAAAGATGCAGGTGGTGTGGAAAATGTGTAGGTGGGAGCACCAAACTTCAAAGAGAGTTTCCCTTTCCCTTTCTTCTCTGCCGTTTGGCTCTGGATCTGTCTGTACCCTGGTTAAACCAGACTGAATGCTTTGCTCAAGTCAGGTAAAACAATGGTGACCGCAGAGTTGTGAAAACCAGGCTACTGGATCTCATCCAGGTGAGAGATTCCTACAGAACAGAGTTATGTGCGTGGGTCCACAGTGTCTGACGCTGTGTGTGTGTGTCCATGTCTTTGCCAAAATAGGGGCTGGTGTTGTATAATAGGCAACAGATTTTTCCTGCACCCATCTTTTAATAGACCAATGTCAAGGGAATCCTCAGCAGTGTATTGACTGACTGGCACACGAGAAACTGTATAATCAAGCTATTTCAGTAAGAAATCTATTATAAGCTTGTACTACATCTTTGAGCCAAGACACTGACAGTATTCGAATGTTAGATTTAATGTAGACTGATACATTATGATCAGGGCCCAGAGTAATTCACTTGAGTAGGGACAAAAGTAATTCAGAACTCCAGGTTCGAGTGTCTTTTCCTTGTCAGGTCACTTAGTCAGAAAAAAATACTGGCTTGTTTATGACGCAGTGTGAGCCATGATGGTAAGGCCACATCATTGTGGGATGTTTTGACAGTTCCAAGAAAGTCTTTCCAAATCTAAGACAAAAGAAACAAACAAATAGTCAAAAGGATACAGACGTGAAATAATAAATACTGTACAATGAATATACTGTTGATCATTTTAATGGTTCATAAACCCAAACAGTTCCCCTTATCTCACACACATTCCCACAAGGAGTAGTAGCCAACAGTTGTGTTAACTCATTGTCATGTTTACTGTCAATCCTGTTGCAAGAAAGTTCATCTGAGTGAAGAACTATTTGTTGTCCAGTTTCTTTTCAGATGACAGAAATCTGTATATTTCTTTCAACCCAATTTTTTTAAATAAAACTTACGCAATTGTAAATCTAAGCGTTGGCGGAAGCGCTATAGGTCTGGGGGTGTGTCATAAATATTTTCAATATTTTCACAGCCCTTATTATGAGTGCAAGAGCTGGCAGTGGAGTGAAAGGGTTGGGTTTTGATGAATAAAGTTGTAGGTGTGAGGAGGCCTTGGCCAGTCACTGGCCAGTCAAGCAGTTCCATGGCTTAATACTGCACGTGTTTGTCTCAAATTCTGTAGATTATTGACGGTCTTTGAGTTGTCATCAACTCCCATTTGGCTGAGGGGACGAATAATATCGTCCGATCCTAGTCTATTGTGGATTGATACTGCAGTTTATTAAATAGCATTGGCTACATTAACGTGTGACAGTAACAGTAAAAACAAACATCCAGTGTTTGCTCATTATGTGTTGACAGTCAAGATTATGTTGTAATTGGTTTCAACGAGTATAGGCCTTCAAGCATCGCACTTCTCCTCAAATAAAAAAATACTAGGCTCCCTTAAATGGTATTGTATGTGTGAGGCACATTCTCAATAAGCAAGATATAGCATAGGCCTACTGTTGATAAGGCATTATAGGACTGAACATGTTGAATAGCCTGTGTTTGGAGGAGGTCGTCTTTGGTAACGGGACAAGAGATGCTCTTTGGAAATGGGATGGATCGAATGGAGTATGCACTACAGATACGCCTATGTGAATTGAGAATATTGCAAAAGCATGTCGGCAAAAGCCTCGCGAGTATACCATTTAGAAACCTTTTATGGATAGACTACTTGGCTAATACATGGCCAGGATAAGAAAGACATCAGTCGCATTACTGTTGAACCAGCTTTGGTTATGGTAGTGTGAGGGCAGCCTACTGTTGGAGTCGACATTTTGAACATTGAGATACTAAATAAATGATAGGAAAGAAGCATAGAATCAAAGGAGAAAGAGACTGGGCCTCAGTAGAAAGACAGATAGCTGTGGAATGTGTTGGGGGACGTGAGCAGAGCGCGGTGTTGATACAGGAAAGACAGATGGATTAGAGGAAGGAGGCGTTGAGGTCAGGAGGTGAGGACAGATTCCCTTAAGGGAGTAATAAAGGTTTGGTATCCTGTTACCCTCTTTACTCTCTTCCTGTAGGACCATAAAATGTAAGGATTGGAGAGAAAGAAGGAGTGTCTTAAGTGGGATATAAATATCTGGGTGTCTGTTGGGTGTCTGAATACAGCTGTACAGAACCTTTGGGAAGAATTAAACTTGGTTAAAGCTTCTCTAGTGTCCGCGAGTAGTTATTTACTCTGAAAAATAAGAACTTAACACTACAAAAGGGCTTGATTTTTTTAAACAAAAGAAATGGAAAACAAGCAATAGTTACAGGAAAATAGTGTCATCGGATGATCTCATCTCTCATTCCATGATGGGCATATAGACTACATGGAGGGGTTTTACAGACATCCAAAATAATAGCAGGAGCTAAAATAATATAATAGCCTACATAGATAAAAAAAAAAGGAGATGGTCCGCTCACTGTTTTGCAGTGAGTGGACTCTGTTTTGCTGCCAAGATTTATTTCAAAGTGGTCTCACAAACCAAACCGTTTATTGATAATCCCCACTGGGCACAGACGTCCGTTTAAGGTCTACTTAGTTTTGAGTTGTCAACAAACATTCAATTAATTTTTAAAAAGTTGGGTACATTTTTCTGTTCGACAAAATGCCCTTACTTTGATGACTTTTTGCAAATCCAATCAGTTTTCCATGTTAATTCATTGTCATCACATTGATTTTTTGGGATGAAATAAAGCGGTAACAATGTTGATTAAACCAGTTTTTGCCCAGTGGGTATTGACTACTTGCCTGCATCTAGCCGATCTAGGATGTAAAAAAAAATAAAGTAATGAACCCTTATTTTACCAGGTAAATTGACTGAGAACACATTCTTATTTAAAGCAACAACCTGGTGAAAAGTTACAGGGGAGATGAATGAGCCTATTGGAAGTTGGGGTTGATTAGGCGGCCATGATGGTATGAGGGCCAGATGGGGAATTTAGCCAGGACACCTAGGTTAACCCCCCAGGGGTCTTTAGTCAGGACACCCATTTAACATCCCATCTGAAAGACAGCACCTTACCCAGGGCAATGGCCCCAATCACTGCCCTGGGATAGTTGGCCCTCCAACACCACTTCCAGCAGCATCTGGTCTCCCATCCAGGGACTGACCAGGACCAACCCTGCTTAACTTAAGAAGCAAGCCAGCAGTGGGATACAGGCTGGTATGCTGCAGGCACAGTCAAGAGTTGCAAAAGAGAGGTTCTATTGGGCAAATTCAGGTGTGTTTATGCCCGTTTCATTCCATTTGATTCCGTTCAAGAAACATTTTTCAACATAATTGGCGAAATGAATACACCCTTGATCACACGCAAACACAGTTCATTTTCACAGCAGTCATATACAAACAGCATGATATTCTTTCTCGTTGTAGAACTCCTTCTCACGTCTACGTGCTCTCCTTCTCTCACATGTTCCCTTTGTGGACTTCAGCGAGCAACACATCAGCTGTCTTTGACCAGGCAAAAAAAAACTTTCCAAGCCAAACCTTCATATCATAACCGCTACACACAGCCTACCTACATCATCGTAGCTACTAGAACTAACGAGTTAGTAAACCCGCTACAATCATGCAGTACAGTGTAGGCAGCAAGTAGTTTAGCAGTTACACCGGCAGGCCCCAATGGCAATAAATTAATAAAACCAAAAACTTGAGTTGGAAGAGTTCCAGTGCTAGATAGCCATAGCCAGCTAGCTAACATAGCATCCCTCTAGGCTAAATTAGCTAGCTGCATTCACTTCATAAATGAAAGTTAGAAGAAAATATAACAAAATATAGCCCTCTCTCAAAAAAAAATTGTTCAAAACTGTTAAACCATCGTCTTTCACTTTCTTTGAGTCAACTTCTCACCACATTTTATGCACTGCAGTGCTAGCTAGCAGTAGCTTATGGTTTCAGTACTATATTCATTCTCCGATCCTTTGATTGGGTAGACAACATGTCAGTTCATGCTGCAAGAGCTCTGATAACTTCAGGAGGACGTCCTCCAACGTTTCATAATTACTGTGTAAGTCTATTGAAGGGAGTAAGAACCATGACCCTCCTAGGTTTTGTATTGAAGTCAATGTATCTAGAGGAGGACAGAAAATAGCTGTCCTCCGGCTACACCATGGTGCTACCCTACAGAGTGCTGTTGAGGCTACTATAGACCTTCATTGCAAACCCGTGTCTTAATGAATTATTTGGTGACAATATATTTAGTTTAGTTTTATCTGTTTCATTATTATTATTTTTTTTTTTACATAGCATTACTCCAAAAATGTACCTCGACATTATGATTATTCTATCAACAATTGCACAAGAAATCGTTTCCACCACAACTTGTCACATAATTCATTTTACAGACACAAAAAGTTCCACCTTGTAAAATGAAGAAATTGTCTGTCAACATTTCTGATATTGAACCTGCACGATTTTCTTTGTAGAGTGGAAACGTGGCCAGACAGGAATTTATGCCTCTGTTACATCAAATGTGAAAGCAGAGGTCTGGCCCCGAGACCATTCTAGCTGGAATACAGCTTTATTGATAAGTAGATGGTCATTTTACATGAAGGAAAATTGTATGCCCTGCTTCAGCTCTTTAAAAGTATTTTTGTGGTAGTGGGAGAAGTGTTCTTATATTATATTTGAAAAGCAGAGAAGTAGACTAAGATTTCATACACTCCAAGTTTTTGTCTAACTTGTTGGGAAAGTGGTCAAAATGTCTGTTTTTAAAAGTTGATGCAGTTACTAAAACAGCTGTTTTTGATTGATAGAAGATAATTCTGTTCTGATTTCAGATTTGAGAAGCAGAGAAGTATATCAACATTTCATACCCTCTATGTGTTTGACTAAGTTGTTGGAAAAGTAGTCAAAAGTTAATGTTTACAGTGAATAGAATGTTGGAAGTCACAGCTTCAGAATGGGATTTATTTAATAATGGGAGGTTTAGAATGTTGAAGAAATCCCATTAAAGTGTATGAAGTTTAATAAAAGTTCAATCGTTTAAAAAGTATAAATGGTTTCTAAAAGTGTATGTAAGCACGATATTTCTCGATCAGTTTGCATGTTTTAAAGTTTGGCATTTCTATCTTAAAAATGTGTAAGAGGAGTAGCCTTGTAAAGAATACTGAAATGTATAAATAAGTGGCACTTTCACAAGCCACACTAAAGATGTAGATGTTTTGATGTAGGACGTGTATAGCGTCCAGGAAGACAAAATGGTGGGATCAGGATAAGTTGACTGTATTTTATTAGATTTTCTTGTATATTTTCATTGGATTTATTTACTTATTCTGTGCTATGTGATGCATAGGGATTAATGTTATTTTGTCTGAATTCCATCGGGGACGACGTTGAAAATAAGTGGAATACTTTTAACATGGTATCCCCTGGGTTGTACCATTAAACAAGGACAGGATATGGCATCTATAGGATATTGGTACAAATTAGACTCAGGTTGCCAGTTCACTCTAGTCCAGAACAGATTTCCCGTCAAACTCAGTATTTGAACTGCCGACCCTCCGGTTCTGGACCGCCTCTCTAACCTTTTAACCTCCAGTACCCCCAACAGTACACATGTTCGTTGTAGCCCCGGACAAGAACACCCCATTCAACGGCTTCTTTCCAGCTTCTACCTACAAGCCATAAGACTCCTGAACATCTTGTCAAACGGCTACTCAGACTATTCGCATTGCCCCCCCTCTCCACACCAACACCACTCTCTATTGGCCTATCAGAAGCTTCTAAAGCCATGACGTCATTTTCTGGAATTTCCCAAGCTGTTTAAAGGCACAGTCAACTTAGTGTATGTAAACTTCTGACCCACTGGAATTGTGATACAGTGAATTATAAGTGAAACAATCTGTCTGTAAACTGTTGGAAAAATTACTTGTGTCATGCACAAAGTAGATGTCCTAACAGACGTGCCAAAACTATAGTTTGTTAACAAGAAATTTGTGGAGTGGTTGTAAAACTAGTATTAATGACTCCAACCTAAGTGTATGTAAACTTCTGACTTCAACTGTACATACTATCTCAACTAACTGGTGCCCCGCAACATTGACTCTGTACCGGCACACCATTGTATATATTGTTATTTTATTTTTTACTGCTGCTCTTTAATTACTTGTTGCTTTCATCTCTTATTCTTATCCATATTTTTTGAAACTGCACTGTTGGTTAGGGGCTCGTAAGTAAGCATTTTACTGTAAGGGCTACACCTGTTATATCTTGTGCATGTGACTAATAAAACGTGATTTTATTTGATGATTAGTTGACAAGTACCCGAGGACTGGAGTTGGGAAACACTGCTTAGGCTACCTGTCACCCCAGTGTCAGTCATCTGTCTCTTGCCAGTCCATAGTGAAGGAGCTGCCGGTGGTGCTGTTGTGACTGTTGTTGTCATCGCAGCAGTCCTCTGCATCGGAGAAGGAGGACATGTAGTGGAGGCCAGTGACTCTGTGGTAGCCCCCCTGGAGAGCCTCGGGAAGGGCAGTCAGTTCCATGGCCCTTCGGCTGGTTCTCCTCACCGACAGACTCCACACATCAATCAACTGTGAGCACATGGCACAGCCCATTGTGGGTTTATGGAGAGCGATACACACAGAGTGGAATTGGCTCGTATCGTTGAATGCTGATAGACACACACACGCGCTTTGTCACACGAAGTCACTGATTCCCACAGACAGACAACGAGACAGACACCGCAAACCGTTACGATATCACTCACACTTATTCACACGGACAGACAGACGGGTGGACAGATGTGACAGGTATAAGCAAGTGAAACAGACATGACAGACTCACTGACACACACAACTCTCTCTCAGTGGCGCAGTCTGACTCAGACCTCCAGTGAGTGAACGAGTGTGTGTGTCTTCCATCGGAATGCATTTACAGGAGGACTATTTGAACCCTTGCCCCAGGCCGAGAGAGAAAGAGGTGTGTAGCTACAACAAGAGAAGAAAACAGAGGGAGTAAAAAAAAAAGAGAAGTCAGACGTGGGTTCTACGTCGACCGCAGCAGACAGCTGCCTCACATCGAACCCCTAGGGCATCTCTGAGGTCACCGCCAGTTGAGGAGTCAAAGGGTTATGGGTGAGCTCCCATAACCTTCCCTTCTCTTTCTCTTAGTGCAATTCAGATGAGGACAGGCGTCCAACACAATGTCAATATTTACATCAGATATTAGTCTGTTCTGTAAAGTCTTTCTCTAGTGCCAGTAGGGAGGGAGAGCGATGGATGGAACTAGTGTTCGATATTTGTCCCCCTCTCCCCTTAATCCAGGATATGGTTCATCTGCAGTACGGTTTACTCTGGCTCCAACTAGTGTTTTCAATCCAAAAACGTGGTCTTGATCAGTCTTTGGTCATGCAAGGGTTGTCCTCGCTCTGGGGTCCTCAGGTCAGTGAATGTTTTAGCTCAGGTTGTCGAACAGAGACGAGCCTGAAAAGAAAGAGAGAAGAAAAGGAAAACGAGGGGTTAATACGTCTGGTCTCCCAGTCCTTCCTGTCCAGTCACACAGACACAACAAGGCTATCTAACACAGTTGTCTGCCGGGGTCGAACACACACATTCCAGTGACGTGCAGTCGGGATAGGCAATGCTTACCCTGTGATAATCTAAGAAAAAAGCTGCTATGAAATTTGTTTTTTTTTCTCTCAATGATTCTGTTGATTGTTATGCTCAAAATGTGCTAAAACTGCATCAAAACCTCAGGAAAGGCACTAGGACTCACGTCTTCCTTTCCATTCATTCACATTGATGCGAGCAGCTATTCCTTACTACAGTGACTTAATGGACAGGGTTGGCATGGGCCTCGCTGCTTTGCCGAGCTCCATTTGTTGCATTGAGCCTATTTCATATTTTGCACGTGCGTATTGCATAAACATGTTGTGGGGTAAACCCTGCACGTTTGGGCATGTCCCTTGAACTGAACGAAGCTGGCTAGCTACTGTAGCAAAAAACAACCTGACAACTGCTGCACCTCAAACAAAGTTGGATTTCCAAGAAAAACCTTGGTATAAGTTCAGAGAGGGAGACCAACGCTAGCGCTTCCTGACCATAAATCAGAGAAAGAGGCAGAAAAGCATCTGCCCGACAGACACGGGAACCTGGAGCAGACATCTGATCAGAGATGAGAGGAATGTTTTACAATATCAGTGTTCAAATGAAAGCCAGGTTTGATCAGTTTGTCATCCTTGGTCCTACAATGCTGTCTGTCACCAAGAGGTTTACCCCGAAGGACAGACAAATTGACTTCATTCACAAGTAAAGGAAGGTCTAAAAATGCATTTTACTTTGCAATTTGAGGACTAGGCTACTGTTGAATGGACATGAGAATAGACAACATTCATTTGATTTATCAAGCTCGATTTTCATTTTGATGACACTTTTTTTGATGTTGTGAACTGCATTTTTCAGTCATTTTGATTGTTGATATGAACATTTTGTCGATATGTGTGTAATAATATTTCACTTAAAAATATGATTATGTGTGTGCGTGTGTGTGTTTGCGCGGGCTGGGTGAAGTGCATTGGAAGAATTGTAAATCCATTGTGAAAGGACATGGAGTTTGCAAACTATTCAGATGAAATGTGTCCATATATTGGTATTTACGTGCTACCTATTGGTTGTGACTGATTTCATCTGAATGGTTTGCATCATTCTATGGCTGAGCTGAGCAGTGTGTCATTTTGTCGGATGCAATGAAATATCCAGCAATCGTAGGCCATCGCTTGTGTATCTTGGCTACATTGGTATTTACATTTGGTGAAAATTGATTGTCAATTTCGGTGAATAGCCTTTGTCACTGTGGTTGCGGGAGCTATCTGTTGCATGGTGAACTTGGGCTTCATCCAAGGTTTATTCGTGGTCCTTCTGTAGCACAGTTGGTAGAGCATGGCGCTTGTAACGCCAGGGTAGTGGGTTCGATTCCCGGGACCACCCATACGTAGAATGTATGCACACATGACTGTAAGTCGCTTTGGATAAAAGCGTCTGCTAAATGGCATATATATTATTTGTGAGTAAA
The DNA here is from genome assembly GCF_023373465.1 of Oncorhynchus keta. NCBI lineage: Eukaryota > Metazoa > Chordata > Actinopteri > Salmoniformes > Salmonidae > Oncorhynchus > Oncorhynchus keta. The sequence continues at coordinate 41,576,399 of NC_068426.1, forward strand.
TCTGGCTTTGATAATAGCCTACCCAGCCACTGATCTGACTGCACGGCACTGACACACACAGATGAGGAGATCCAAAACAACATTCTGACTATCAATTTGATATTCTCTCTGTCATCTGACACTCATACAAAGTTTCTGGACAGACAGACATACCCACCCGAGGTCAAACTGATCCATGCCAGTAATACTAATAATACTGAAGGCATACTGTTGGCCTGCCCTACACACACTGGGAGTAGGCCAGTAAAACCAAATGGTTACTGCCTGGTAAAATCACCCAAGTTTTAGTAATGTAAAAATATATGTAATAATCATCGCCAAATTCAGTCTGCTCAATGTGGCAAATCAAATCAAAAGTTTATTGGTCATGTACACGGATTTGCAGATGTTATCGTAAGTGTAGCGAAATGCTTTTGTTTCTAACTCCAACAGTGTGGTAATAATACCTAGAAAACAAAATGAAATAATATGCACATGATCTTAAAAGTTAAAAGAAAATGAAGAAATATCAGAACGAGCCAGGTCAGAGTGCGAAGTGTATTTATACTGTTTATACGACAGGTGGGTCTAATCCTGAATGCTGATTGGTTAAAACCGCATTTCAGCCGGCTGAATCTATCACGTTAAAATTCCTATTTAGTTTGTTCCATCTGACTGCGCAGTCTCATCAGCCCAGCTAGGTCATTTATAAGCTTAATCATCTAAAAATCATCTAGACATTTAGACTAACATTTCGTTTTCAACAGCAGAGATATATATAAATCTCATCTCGCCAACATTTGCAACATTGTTTCAGTATTCAAATTCGATCTTCTGCTGTCCCATAGTAATGAATTTGTCAGCCAGTCGAGATCATGAATCAGGTGGCATAATTTTTATGGATGTATAAAAATAAAAAAATCTATTGAAAAAAGGTCAAATGAAACTAAATGCAGCTAGCCAGTCTTTCCAGCTTCCGTTTGAAGTGATTGTGTTAGCTGTGCTGTTGGCTAGCTCCTCTGAACAACAGAGCACATTTTCTAGGTCAGGCGAAATCACACCTCATTAGCTCACTGCTATGGATGTACCCAAATAAATGTCACTAGAAAACTGCTTAAACAAATGCAGCTACTTTGCTGTTATTCTGGCTGCACTTTTTTAAGGCAAGTCAGTTAAGAACAAATTCTTATTTTCAATGACGGCCTAGGAACGGTGGTTTCACTGCCTTGTTCAGGGGCAGAATGACAGATTTTTACCTTGTAAGCTCAGGGATTCGATCTTGCAAACTTCCGATTACGAGTCCAACGCTCTAACCACTAGGCTACCAGACACCCCATGAAGCTGTTGACCCAGCACTCTTGAGTATGTTGCCGAGAGCTTAACCTTTACAGACAATGCAGAGTTCTTATATAGTGAACACTAAAAAACGCTTAGTCATGGCTGGTTCCACCCCTCCAATGCTGATCGGGCGGCACCACAAGCCATCCTGGGTTCATCCTGTGTTGTTTTAACCCCACCCGCGCTTAGTTTCCCAGATGCCATGATTTTGAGACAATAAGGGATCCTGTTCTACTCCTCCAGGCTCACTCTATCTCAATTATACCCACCACATCTTGTCTATGGAAGGCAGTCTTTAGGTTTTATCACCAAGTCAACTGCCAGCACAAGCCCCAGAGGCCCAACTCAGGCCCATGGACACAGACGAGAGAGTGCTCAAACCTTATTTGACGCATAAACAGTATCTTGCTCTCACACTAGCTAGCAAGCAAGGCATAAGAACGTTGCCAGCAAGTATTTTAGGACGAACGAATGGATACAGCCCATAGATACAGAACAAAAAGACAGAACGACTGGGTCGCGTCTCTGGCAACAGAACTGATAGAATGAACGGCCAGCCGGCTTGGTTAGCAACCCTAGATTTGTGTCGGGACTATATATTTTAGAACTTCTGTTTTTTTTACTATTTTTGTACATAATGTTACTGCTACCGTCTCTTATGATCAAAAAGAACTTCTAGACATCAGGACTGCGATTACTCACGACGGACTAGCAGAATAATTTTTCTTCTTTCACGACACTGACGAGCCCGAGGTGGAGGATATATTCTCCCTCGGGAACAGGCCCCGACCCCAGTGATCTGCTTGAAGAGGAGGCTGCGAAAGAGAGGCCGGAGGGCGGGCTGCCTTCTGAGGAGTAGGAGGCGATCTAATAAATCCTGACTCCCCTCAATTCTGCTCGCAAACTTGCAATCTTTGGACGAGTTATTGGGAAGATTAAACTACCAACGGGACATTAATAACTGCAACATTTTACGCTTCACGGATCGTGGCTGAACGACGACAATATCAACATACAGCTGACTGGTTATGCTATGCACCGGCAGGATAGAACAGCAGGATCTGGTAAGACAAGGGGCGGTGGTCTATGTCTTTTTTGTAAACAACAGCTGGTGCACGATATCTAAGGCAGTCTTGAGACATTGCTCACCCGAGGAGAGTTTATCATAATAAGCTGCAGACCACATTACTGACCGAGAGGGTTTTCATCTATATTTTTGTATCTGTTTACATACCACCACAGTCAGTGGCTGGCACCAAGATAGCATTGAATGAGCTGTATTCCGCCATAAGCAAACAAGAAAACGCTCACCCAGAGGCAGCGCTCCCAGTAGCCGGGGACTTTAATGCAGGGAAACTTAAATCCGTTTTACCTCATTTCTATTAACATGTTAAATGTGCAACAAGAGGGAAAAGAACTCTGGACCACCTATACTCCACACACAGAGATTCATACAAATCTCTCCCTCGCCCTCCATTTGGCAAATCTGACCATAATTCTATCCTCCTGATTCCTGCTAACAAGCTAAAATTAAAGCAGGAAGCACCAGTGACTAGATCAATAAAAAAGCGGTCAGATGAAGCAGATGCTAAGCTACAGGACTGTTTTGCCATCACAGACTGGAATATGTACTGGTATTCCCCCAATATCATTGAGGAGTACACCGCATCTGTCATTGGCCTCATCAATAAGTGCATCGATGACGTCGTCCCCACAGTGACCGTACTTTCCCCAACCAGAAATCATAGATTACAGGCAGCATCTGCACTGAGCTAAAGGCTAGAGCTGCCGCTTTCAAGGAGCGGGACTCTAACCCGGAAATCCCGCAATGCCCTCCGACGAACAATCGGGGAACAGCATCAATACATGAATAAGATCGTGTCATACTACACTGGCTCTGACTCTCGTCGGATGTGGCAGGGCTTGCAAACCATTACAGACTACAAAGGGAAGCACAGCTGAGAGCTGCCCAGTGACACGAGCCTACCGGACGAGCTAAATTACTTCTATGCTCGCTTCGAGGCAAATAACGCTGAAACATGCATGAAAGCATCAGCTGTACTGGAAGACTGTGTGATCACGCTAGCCACAGCCGATGTGCGTAAGACCTTTAGACGGGTCAACATTCACAAGGCCGCAGGACCCGACGGATTACCAGGACTGTACTGTGAGCATGCGCTGACCAACTAGCAAGTGTCTTCACGCTGACATTTTCAACCTCTCCCTGTCCGAGTCTGTAATACCAACATGTTTTAAGCAGACCACCATAGTGCCTGTGCCCAAGAACACTAAGGTAACCTGCCTAAATGACTACTGACCCGTAGCACTCATGTTTGTAGCCATGAAGTGCTTTGTAAGGCTGGTCATGACTCACATCAACACTACATCCCAGAAGCACTGCCATTTCTCACCTGTACAAAGGGAACACCTATGTGAGAATGCTATTCATTGACTACAGATCAGCGATTCAACACCATAGTGCCCTCAAAGCGCATCACTAAGCTAAGGACCCTGGGACTAAACACCTCCCTCTGCAACTGGATCCTGAACTTCCTGATGGGCCACCCCCAGGTGGTAAGGGTAGGTAACAACACATCCGCCACTCTGATCCTCAACACAGGGGCCCCTCAGGGGTGCGTGCTCAGCCCCCCTGTACTCCTTGTTCACTCATAACTGCACGGCCAGGCACGACTGCAACACCATCTGTTACGTTCCCAGTTTCTGTGTTGAGTATATGGAGGTGTGTATTTCAGGAAATGTCTTCCTGGATTCCCCCAAGCAACTGATTGGATGGCCCCCCACTGCAAATTGGAGCTCTGACCCCGCCCTTTCGTCAAGGGATACAGCTTTCTGCAATTACCAACTCCTTATGCAACTTGAAAAGCCAGTGTTCCTTTGTTAAAATTGCTCACTTTACATTAGTAATTATTCTGTTTTTGTTCCCAAGGGGGAAGGAGAAGGCATCTTGGGAGTGCTAAGGCAAGAGGCCTGCGGGCATACATATACCTGTAGTATGTACTCTGTCTATGCACACTAGGTAAGACCTGGGCGGACCACCCCCTGTATAAAGATCAGCGCACCAGGTGGCGTTAAGTATAAGTAAGTAGTGGGTAGGTAGGTATGGTAGGAGATGGGGCTCTTGAAATTTAATTTTCTTTGGTTCCGTCCAGCCCCTTTTCCTCAAATTACCATGTGAAGGAAGAATAAATTCCCTGTAAACAGTAATATTCTCTGCCTCTGACATCCTTACCCGCACCTACAGTCATATACCTCTTTCACTCCGCGGGGAGTTGAGTGTAGCAGGGTGTTGCGTTCCCTCCTCCAAGAGGCGTGCGTAACACCATCATTAAATATTCCGATGACAACACCGACAACAAGACAGCTTACAGGGAGGAGGTCAGGGACCTGGCCGTGTGGTGCCAGGACAACCTCTCCCTCAATTTGATCAAAGGAGACAAAGGAGATCATTGTAGACTACAGGAAAAAGAGGACCGAGCACGCCCCCATTCTCATCGACGGGGCTGTAGTGGAGCAGGTTGAGAGCTTCAAGTTCCTTGGTGTTCACATCACCAAAAAACTAACATGGTCCAAGCACACAATGACAGTCGTGAAGCGGGCATGACAAAACCTATTCCCCCTCAGGAGACTGAAAAGATTTGGCATGGGTCCTCAAAAGGTTCTACAGCTACACCATTGAGAGCATTGCATCACTGCCTGGTATGGCAACTGCTCGGCCTCCGACTGCAAGGCACTACAGAGGGCAGTGCGAACAGCCCAGTACATCACTGGGGCCAAGCATCCTGCCATCCAGGACCTCTATACCAGGCGGTGTCAGAGGAAGGCCCTGAAAATTGTCAAAGACTCCAGCCACACAAGTCATAGACTGTTCTCTCAGCTACCACATGGCAAGCGGTACCGGAGCGCCAAGTCTAGGTCCAAGAGGCTTCTAAACAGCTTCTACCCCAAGCCATAAGACTCCTAAACATCTAGTCAAATGGATACCCAGACTATTCACAAATACCCCCCCCCCCCCTCCACACCACTGCCCCTCTCTGTTATCATCTATGCATAGTCACTTTAATTAACTCTACCTACATACTACCTCAACTAACTGGTGCCCTCGCACATTGACTCTGTACCGGCACCCCCTTGTATATATTATTATGTTTTACTGCTCCTCAGTGTCTAAACATTTTTAAAGTGGCCAGTGTTAAATGACTATGTACAGTGGATAGGGCAAAGCAGTCTCTAAGGTGCAGGATAGAGTATCGAGTGGTCACTGGCTAGTAAGAGTGACTAAGGTTCAGGGCAGGGTATTGGGAGGAGGCCGGCTAGCAGTGACTGTTTAGCAGTCTAATAGCCTGGAGTCTCTCGGTCCCAGCTTTGATACACCTGTACTGTCGCCTCCTACACTGAACAAAAATATAAAACGCAACATGCAACAATTTCAAAGATTTTACTGAGTTAAAGGAAATCAGTCAATTGCAATAAATTAATTAGATGCTAATTCTATCGATGTCACATGACTGGGAATACAGATATGCATCTGTTGGTCACAGATACCATATAAAAAAAAGTTAGGGGAGTGGATCAGAAAACCGGTCAGTATCTGGTCTGACCACCATTTGACTCATGAAGCATGACACATCTATCTCTCCTTCGCATAGAGCTGATCAGGTTGTTGATTGTGGCCGGTGGAATTTTGCTGGATATTGGTAGGAGCTGGAACACACTGGCGTACAAGTCGATCCAGAGCATCCCAAACATGCTCAAATTGGTGACATGTCTGGTGAGTATGCAGGCCATGGAACACCTGGGACAGATCCTTGCGACATGGAGCTGTGCATTATCATGCTGAAACATGAGGTGATGGCGGAGAATGAATGGCACGACAATGGGCCTCAGGATCTCGTGACGGTATCTTTGTGCATTCAAATTGTCATCGATAAAATGCAATTGTGTTTGTTGTTCGTAGTTTATGTACCATAGCCCCAACACCACCATGGGGCACTCTGTCCACAACATTGCCCTCAGCAAACCGCTCGCCCACTTGACACCATCTGCCTGGTACAGTTGAAACCAGGATTGATCTGTGAAGAGCACACTTCTCCAGCGTGCCAGTGAAGGTGAGCATTTGCCCACTGAAGTCGGTTATGACGCCGAACTGCAGTCAGGTCAAGACCCCGGTGAAGACGATAAGCACGCAAATGAGCTTCCCTGAGATGGCATTCTGACAGTTAGTGCAGATATTCTTTGGTTTTGCAAACCCACAGTTTCATTAGCTGTCCGGGTGGCTGGTCTCAGACGATCCCGCGGGTGAAGAAGCCGGATGTGGAGTTTTTGGGCTGGCGTAGTTACACTTGGCCTGCAGTTGTGAGGCCGGTTGGATATACTGACAAATTCTCTAAAACGACATTATGGTAGAAAAAATGTACATTCAATTATCTGGCAACAGCTCTGGTTGACATTCCTGCTCACTAACAGGGATGTAAACAAACGTTTGAGAGAAATAATCTGGTTTTAGCATACGGCACATTTCTGGGATCTTTTATTTCAGCTCATGAAACATGGGACCAACACTTAAGTTGAGGTTATATTTTTGTTCAATATAGGTCAGGGGTGGGCAATTCCAGACCTCGAGGGCCTGTTTGGCGTCACAGTTTTGCCCCAGCCAACACACCTGACTCCAATAATCACCTAAATCATGATCTTCAGTTTCTAATGCAATTTGATTAATCAGCCGTGTTTGCTAGGGAAGGAGATTGTGTGACACAGGCCCCCGAGGACTGGAGATGCCCACCCCTGATATTGAAGGTCCTTCCTTCCTGTGACACCAGGTTCTGTAGATGTTTCAGGTCAGCAGTTATGTGCATGACGAGGAACTTGAAGCTTTTGACCCTCTCCACCCCATCGATGTGGAAGGGGACATAGTCTCTGCGGTCGCCTGTAGTCCACGATCAGCACCCTCATTTTGTTGAAGTTGAGGAAGAAGGTATTTTCCTGGCATCACTCCGCCAAGGCTCTCACCTCCTCCCTGTAGGCTCTCTCATCTTTCGTTGTAAGGTGGAGGTGATAAGATCCTTAACTAGCCTCTCAAAGCACTTCATGATGAAAGAAGTGAGTGCTACTTGGAAATAGTCATTTAGTTCAGTTACCTTTGCTTTCTTGGGTAGAGAAACAATGGTGAACATCTTTAAGCAAGTGGGGAACAACAGACAGGGATATGGAGAGATTGAATATGTCTGTAAACTCTCCATCCAGCTGGTCTGCACATGCTCTGAGGACGCGGCCTGCGATGCCTTCTGGGCACGGCAGCCTTGCGAGGGTTAACTGTCTTACTCACGTCGGCCAAGAAGAACGAGAGCACACAGTCCTCGTGAGGGGGGTCCGCGTCGTCGGCCCGATGTGCTTTTCCTCAAAGTGTCCGCGACGTGTCTGTCTCTCCCTTGATAATCCGTCATGAATTGTCTGGAGTCCCTGCCACATACGTCTGGTGTCTGAGCCGTTGAATTGCAACTCCACTCTGTCCCTGTACTGTTATATTGCCCTTTTGATTACCTGACAGAGGTCACAGCTTGTCTGTTTGTCCACGTCCGTGTTCCCAGTCATCTTGCAATTGAATTAAATGCTTTCGTTCAACCCTTTCAGTTTTGCGTGAATGCTGCCGTGTCTTTCCAGTTTTTGGTTTGAATAAGTTCTAATCTTCGCAGTGGGAACAACATCCTCTATGCACTTCCTGATGAACCCAGTCAGTGTATATTTGGCATTTGAATGGTATTCCAGATGGGGAGAACAATAGGATTTGAGTTCCTGTACGTTACCACAATCACACCGTTAGTTGTTAATCATCAAACAAACCCCTCTGCCTTTCTTTTTCCCGGACAGTTTTTTCTTTCCGTTTGTGTGATGGATGGATGGACAGTGGCAGTGCAACAGACAGAAATCACATATTTATTCATCTACATGCTGACACACAGGAGACTCAGATACTCACATTACTAACTACTCATGTCTCTCCTAACACAAACTGCTGTACGGTTGATTTGTAATGCTTGTACGGTAGGTGAACATACACTGGGACACTGCTACATTTTCAGGCTTGATCTTTGTTTAGCATGTACACTACATGATCAAAAGTATGTGGACAACTTCTTGTCGAACATCTCATTCCAAAATCATGGGCATTAATATGGCGTTTGTCCCCTCTTTGCTGCTATAACAGCTTCCACTCTTCTGGGAAGGCTTTCCACTAGATATTGGAACATTGCTGTGAGGACTTGCTTCCATTCAGCCACAAGAGCACTAGTGAGGTCGGGCACTAAGCAATCGGGGGAGAAGGACCTTGGTCAGGGAGGTGACCAAAAACCCGATGGTCACTCTGACAGAACTCTATAGAGTTCCTCTGTGGATATGGGAGAACCATCCAGAAGGACAACCATCTGTGTAGCACTCCACCAATCAGGCCTTTATGGGAAGAGTGGCCAGACGGATGCCACTCCTCAGTAAAAGGCACATGACAGCCTGCTTAGAGTTTGTCAAAAGGCACCTAAAGGACTCTCAGACCATGAGAAACAAGATTCTTTGGTCTGATGAAACCAAGATTGAACTCTTTGGCCTGAATGCAAAGCGTCGCGTCTAGAGGAAAACTGGCACCATCCCTACGGTGAAGCATGGTGGTGGCACCATCCCTACGGTGAAGCATGGTGGTGGCACCATCCCTACGGTGAAGCATGGTGGTGGCACCATCCCTACGGTGAAGCATGGTGGTGGTGGCAGCATCATGCTGTGGGGATATTTTTCAGCAGCAGGGACTGGGAGACTAGTCAGGATCGAGGGAAAGATGAATGGAGCAAAGTACACAGAGATACTTGATGAAAACCTGTTCCAGACTGGGGTGAAGGTTCACCTTCAAACAGAACAACAACCCTAAGCATACAGCCAAGACAACACAGGAGTGGCTTTGGGATAAGTCTATGAATGTCCTCGAGTGATCCAGACAGAGCCCGGATTTGAACCCGATCGAGCATCTCTGGTGAGACCTACAAATAGCTGTGCAGCGACGCTCTCTATCCAACCTGACAGAACTTGAGAGGACCTGCAGAGAAGAATGGAAGGAACTCCCCCAAATACAGGTGTGCCAAGCTTGTAGCATAATATCCAAGAAGACTTGAGGTTGTAATCGCTGCCAAAGATGCTTCAACAAAGTACTGAGTAAAGGGGCTGAATACTTATGTAAAACATTTTTTTTTAATACATTTGCTAACATTTCTAAAAACCTATTTTTGCTTTGTCATTGTGGGGTAACAACAATTTAATCAATTTTAGAATAAGGCTGTAACGTAACAAAATATGGAAAGAGTCAAGGGGTCTGAATACTTTTCGAATGCACTGTATGAGGTGAAATGTGTTGCTTTTACTACTTTGCCACTTTACAAAAACAACATTTCTCTCATTCATTAAATAAATCAGCAGCCCCCCTTATTTTCACCATCCAATATGTTGATATAGATATAGTTATAATGGTGGATGAGACATCCATGAATCATGAACAGTAATCATCAGTCACAGGACATTGTACCTTGTGTGTATTATCCTATTTCCATGTAATCATTGTAGTGACTAATAATTATACCTTTCAATTGAACCAGATAAGAGCATTATGATGTCTACTGTCAGTAGACTGTGACCTTCTGTGTTATTGTCACATCATGATCAGCCTGTGTGCATCATGCAAAGGCAACTCGTTTGCATACAAAAGAGCCATTACATCCAAATGAGCCAGTGATGTCAGTCGCTGGGGCGAGGACGGGAGAGCCCCACCCCGGTCCAATCAGAGCTACTGGTACAGTAGCCTGCACAGCATCCCTGTCATTACTACAGATCCTCCATGATTTCATTTAGCTCTATCACAGCCAAAGGCTTAACAAAGTAATTCTACAGCACCTATTTAACGATCGTCACTCGTTCATTTCACGAGGTTTGGTTTCTCCTGAGTCATTCAATGTCTGTAACAGCTGAAACTCGAATCCTAAAACTGTGTCAGAAAATGAAGTAGCATTGTGATAAACACTGTTCGCACAATATGTGCACCTCTGCAGTCAGAGATGCACAGAACACCGGATTGTTGCGCCCAAACACAATCTGTGCAGGAACCTATGTCATTACTCTCAGACAGCTGGTGTAGACAGTCACACACATGCAGTAGTCAAGAGGCTGCAGTCAGAGACACACATGCAGTAGTCAAGAGGCTGCAGTCAGAGACACACATGCAGTAGTCAAGAGGCTGCAGTCAGAGACACACATGCAGTAGTCAAGAGGCTGCAGTCAGAGACACACATGCAGTAGTCAAGAGGCTGCAGTCAGAGACACACATGCAGTAGTCAAGAGGCTGCAGTCAGAGACACACATGCAGTAGTCAAGAGGCTGCAGTCAGAGACACACATGCAGTAGTCAAGAGGCTGCAGTCAGAGACACACATGCAGTAGTCAAGAGGCTGCAGTCAGAGACACACATGCAGTAGTCAAGAGGCTGCAGTCAGAGACACACATGCAGTAGTCAAGAGGCTGCAGTCAGAGACACACATGCCAATGTTTTTGAAACAGTGGAGCGATCCAGCAGCAGTCTTATTTGGGTTGGTCAAAGAGAGAATGAGAGGTATACATTACCCCTCCCTCCCACTTACCTTGTATGTTGTTTCACTGCTCCCTTCTTTCTGCAAAGGATGAATCGTGTGCTCCTCTTCTATCCTCTCTCCTCCTGTTATTTTCTCTCCTCCCTTCTCTCCTTAGTCATCTCTATCTGCCTCGGTCTGGATTAGCATGATACCGCCAGAGCCATGCATAGGGGATGAGACTATGACATCATAGTCTCACACAGCGAGACACCACTGTTCCGTCTCGCTCTCTCACACACAATTTTCACAAAGCATACATGCGTGCCAACACACACACACACACACACACACACACACAACACACACACCCAAACCACGTGCGCGAACATGTGCAGGCACTCACACACAGACAAGAAAAGGTCACCAAAGCATCAAGGGAGTGTCCAATTAGATGATATTACCCAGCATGCAGCATAAGGGATCAGTGGCTCTTAATGCCCCTGAAAGCTTAATCAATTGGAATTGTCTGAAACGGGAACGTTTTTTTAAAATTCAAAAATGAAAATACTGCCCCCTAGTTACAAAAGGGTTAACGCCCCTGAAAGCTTAATCAATTGGAAATGTCTGGTCTTCCAGATTACCTATTGATCTGGCCATCATTCCAACATTAAAAATTATATTTTAATACCGAGATGATGAATCATAATATTCTCTTCTGTTATTATAAATATCTTGAAAGATGGCAGACTGTTAGCGCTGATCATTATAACAAGATATTAAACCACTACTTAGTGTATACTTTGGGGTGTGGCAGTGGGATAGATCAGCAGTCAACAATATTTCAAAATGAGAGAATATAGTTTTTTTTGCACTGGCAGGGGCTTGATATATATACAGTGGGGAGAACAAGTATTTGATACACTGCCGATTTTGCAGGTTTTCCTACTTACAAAGCATGTAGAGGTCTGTAATTTTTATCATAGGTACACTTCAACTGTGAGAGACGGAATCTAAAACAAAAATCCAGAAAATCACATTGTATAATTTGCATTATATTACATGACATAAGTATTTGATACATCAGAAAAGCAGAACTTAATATTTGGTACAGAAACCTATGTTTGCAATTACAGAGATCATACGTTTCCTGTAGTTCTTGACCAGGTTTGCACACAATGCAGCAGGGATTTTGGCCTACTCCTCCATACAGACCTTCTCCAGATCCTTCAGGTTTCGGGGCTGTCGCTCGGCAATACGGACTTTCAGCTCCCTCCAAAGATGTTCTATTGGGTTCAGGTCTGGAGACTGGCTAGGTCACGCCAGGACCTTGAGATGCTTCTTACGGAGCCACTCCTTAGTTGCCCTGGCTGTGTGTTCCGGGTCATTGTCATGCTGGAAGACCCAGCCACGACCCATCTTCAATGCTCTTACTGAGGGAAGGAGGTTGTTGGCCAAGATCTTGTGATACATGGCCCCATCCATCCTCCCCTCAATACGGTGCAGTCGTCCTGTCCCCTTTGCAGAAAAGCATCCCCAAAGAATGATGTTTCCACCTCCATGCTTCACGGTTGGGATGGTGTTCTTGGGGTTGTAGTCATCCTTCTTCTTTCTCCAAACACGGCAAGTGGAGTTTAGACCAAAAAGCTCTATTTTTGTCTCATCAGACCACATTCCTCCTCTGGATCATCCAGATGGTCATTGGCAAACTTCAGATGGGCCTGGACATGCGCTGGCTTGAGCAGGGGGACTTTGCATGCGCTGCAGGATTTTAATCCATGATGGCGTAGTGTGTTATAATGGTTTTCTTTGAGACTGTGGTCCCAGCTCTCTTCAGGTCATTGACCAGGTCCTGCCGTGTAGTTCTGGGCTGATCCCTCACCTTCCTCACGAATGCCCCACGAGGTGAGATCTTGCATGGAGCCCCAGGCCGAGGGTGATTGACCGTCATCTTGAACTTCTTCCATTTTCTAATAATTGCACCAAAAGTTGTTGCCTTCTCACCAAGCTGCTTGCCTATTGTCTTGTAGCCCATCCCAGCCTTGTGCAGGTTTACAATTTTATCCCTCATGTCCTTACACACTCTCTGGTCTTGGCCATTGCGGAGAGGTTGGAGTCTGTTTGAGTGTGTGGACAAGTGTCTTTTATACAGGTAACAAGTTCAAACAGGTGCAGTTAATGCAGGTAATGAGTGGAGAACAGGTGGGCTTCTTAAAGAAAAACTAACAGGTCTGTGAGAGCCGGAATTCTTACTGGTTGGTAGGTGATGAAATACTTATGTCATGCAATAAAATGCAAATTAATTACTTAAAAATCATACAATGTGATTTTCTGTATTTTTGTTTTAGATTCCGTCTCTCACAGTTGAAGTGTACCTATGTTAAAAATTACAGACCTCTACATGCTTTGTAAGTAGGGAAAACCTGCTAAATTGGCAGTGTATCAAATACTTGTTCTCCTCACTGTATACATATTCAAGCCCCTGCCAGTGCAAAAAAAATCTCCTGGTTCTAATTCAACACTGTACTGCGGCTATGTGTGAAAACAAGTGTGAAAATATGAATACACAGGCAAATGAAAGTAGCCTTTTAATCATATAATCATTACATCGGTTTTACAGACACCCATCTGAGTTTGGATGTACCACGAAGACAAACAGCATCATCATTGCTGTGACCATGACAGACACACAAAACAAGTTGATTAATTACTATTATTCTTTTGGATAAAGACAGAGGCGAGTCATTATTTATTATCTCAATTCAATGTCTTAATGTTAAATCATCAACAAGTGAAAACAAAACTCTTACAAGCGAGAGTGTGTGTGTGTGTGTGTGTGTGTGTGTGTGTGTGTGTGTGTGTGTGTGTGTGTGTGTGTGTGTGTGTGTGTGTGAACAACCCAACATAAACACACCAACCAGGAATTCAGAAGTGAGGTGAAGATAAGTATCACATAGTGTTTTTAAAAACGTTGGAATAATACTGCAGCACAAGGATCGTCACTGTAGTCCACTGTCATAACAAATGTACAACGCTTTAGCAACCTATCAGCAGACTTTAATAATAATAACAACAACAACAACAACAACAACAACTCGAAGGTGTCTGAGCACAGACAGGTCTGAGCACAGATAGACAGCCAGAAAAACAGACACTCTTGGAGGTTTCACATCTGTACCAAATTGACAAAAATACAGTACAAAAAAAGTATATATATTATATATCTATTTTAAAAAAGGGGGAAAAAATTACATTATCTTTTTAAAAAACTACATGATTACTCTTTGGACACTGACATACCACTTACCAGCACGGCAGCACAGAATCACTCAGATGTTTTTCAAACCTCTACTTTTAGGTTCAAACACTGTTTGGACCGACGAGACAGCATCCATTACATAGCATTACTACAGTTTGAACACATGTCATTTCACCATTAAAATCAGGGAAATCAGGGGAAGCTCATAATGACGTCACCACTCGCATCATCTCTTGTCAAAGTCCTACCTACCAAAAAAACAACCTCTGTTTTAGCGTGCAGTGTATACATGCACGGTATAAGGGAATTGTACCTTTATGGTGGGAGGGATGAGGGGGATTATAATATTTGACGTTTTAAGTCGTTCAGCAGACACGCTTATCCAGAGCAACACACAGGAGCAATTAAGGGGGAAGTGCCTTGCTCAAGGGCACATTGACAGACTTTTCACTTGGTCAGCTCGGAGATTCGAACCAGAGCCTTCTCGGTTACTGGCCCAGTGCTCTTTACAGCTAGGCTACCTGCCTCCCATATTTTCCAAGCAGAAGGACGAGTGCAGACAGGTGCAGGCTAGTAAACTGGGGGAGTGGTGAATTCTGGGAAATGGAGTTTTGCTGAGCTGAGAAGTACGAGACATCTGAGCAACACTCACTTTAGACGGGTGACCGACACACCTCTTCCACACCTACCCCTCCTGGTGGACGGGATCTGCCCCCTCTCTTTCCTCTCATCCTAGCCTGATATCCTATCCTAAACTGGGGCTGCAGAAACCGGAGGGTTGGTAAGACAGCACAAATAGACCTGGGAACAGTCTATTCTCCTAAGGAATGGAGAGAGAGAGAGACAATAACCTAATCTGCTTGTTCATACGGTATGTAAATTTACACTACTAAGGGTTATTGATGGAATAAGCCTCGATCTGTATGACTTAAATAAATAAATCGACTACGCGATGAGACGCCACGAGTCACTGACAATCTGACAACGTTGCAGTTCTCCTCAGAAAGGGAGTGAAACACTTCAACAAGATCGCAACATTCAACACAGCCTGAACAGCCTTGTTTTTTTTTTTTTTACATCCATCCTCTTCCATCGTCTCGGAGTGACAAACGTGTAGTCACTGAATGTTTGTTGTTTGGGGCCTGCAGCAAAAAAAGATTAGTACAAGTTCACCCGAGTTGTCAAGTAGCAATTAACACTGATGATGTCACGCCCCTCGGCACGCCATTCCCTTCCTCCCTCTGACTCTCGTCTGAGTGCAGGACACCATTAACGATATGACACCACCTACTACAGTAGTACAGCAGCCATTTAGATTTTGATGTCACCAACCTACTGCAACTACCACAATAGCTTAGAAGACATGGTGTCACATAATGTATATTTTCTTACCGAAACATCTTAAGAGTTCAATAAATAACACCTTTTCTACTACACTATGATGATAATTGACCAATATGTCTTCCTGCACAGGTAATAGAATAAGGCGCGTTGCTACATTTTACAAAGTGCTCACAATAAGGCTTCTCTTCACCCAGGTGCCAATCAACCACCTCAGCTCCAGTGAGGGCTAGTGTACAGGGGTACATAGCAGCAGCTAGTGTACAGGGGTACATAGCAGCAGCTAGTGTACAGGGGTACATAGCAGCAGCTAGTGTACAGGGGTACATAGCAGCAGCTAGTGTACAGGGGTACATAGCAGCAGCTAGTGTACAGGGGTACATAGCAGCAGCTAGTGTACAGGGGTACATAGCAGCAGCTAGTGTACAGGGGTACATAGCAGCAGCTAGTGTACAGGGGTACATAGCAGCAGCTAGTGTACAGGGGTACATAGCAGCAGCTAGTGTACAGGGGTACATAGCAGCAGCTAGTGTACAGGGGTACATAGCAGCAGCTAGTGTACAGGGGTACATAGCAGCAGCTAGTGTACAGGGGTACATAGCAGCAGCTAGTGTACAGGGGTACATAGCAGCAGCTAGTGTACAGGGGTACATAGCAGCAGCTAGTGTACAGGGGTACATAGCAGCAGCTAGTGTACAGGGGTACATAGCAGCAGCTAGTGTACAGGGGTACATAGCAGCAGCTAGTGTACAGGGGTGTCAAACACAGACAACCTATAAGGGAAGGAAAGAAAACATTCTTATAAAAAGAGGAAAAAACATCAAGGGAAACGGACTTGAATTTTGTGTATCTGGTGGATTCAGATTCCCCTCCGTCTTAATGTGCCAGACAGATTCCCCTCCGTCTTAATGTGCAAGACAGATTCCCCTCCGTCTTAATGTGCAAGACAGATTCCCCTCCGTCTTAATGTGCCAGACAGATTCCCCTCCGTCTTAATGTGCCAGACAGATTCCCCTCCGTCTTAATGTGCAAGACAGATTCCCCTCCGTCTTAATGTGCAAGACAGATTCCCCTCCGTCTTAATGTGCCAGACAGATTCCCCTCCGTCTTAATGTGCAAGACAGATTCCCCTCCGTCTTAATGTGCCAGACAGATTCCCCTCCGTCTTAATGTGCAAGACAGATTCCCCTCCGTCTTAATGTGCCAGACAGATTCCCCTCCGTCTTAATGTGCCAGACAGATTCCCCTCCGTCTTAATGTGCAAGACAGATTCCCCTCCGTCTTAATGTGCAAGACAGATTCCCCTCCGTCTTAATGTGCAAGACAGATTCCCCTCCGTCTTAATGTGCCAGACAGATTCCCCTCCGTCTTAATGTGCCAGACAGATTCCCCTCCGTCTTAATGTGCCAGACAGATTCCCCTCCGTCTTAATGTGCCAGACAGATTCCCCTCCGTCTTAATGTGCCAGACAGATTCCCCTCCGTCTTAATGTGCAAGACAGATTCCCCTCCGTCTTAATGTGCCAGACAGATTCCCCTCAGTCTTAATGTGCCAGACAGATTCCCCTCCGTCTTAATGTGCAAGACAGATTCCCCTCCGTCTTAATGTGCCAGACAGATTCCCCTCCGTCTTAATGTGCAAGACAGATTCCCCTCCGTCTTAATGTGCCAGACAGATTCCCCTCCGTCTTAATGTGCAAGACAGATTCCCCTCCGTCTTAATGTGCAAGACAGATTCCCCTCCGTCTTAATGTGCCAGACAGATTCCCCTCCGTCTTAATGTGCAAGACAGATTCCCCTCCGTCTTAATGTGCCAGACAGATTCCCCTCCGTCTTAATGTGCAAGACAGATTCCCCTCAGTCTTAATGTGCAAGACAGATTCCCCTCAGTCTTAATGTGCAAGACAGATTCCCCTCCGTCTTAATGTGCCAGACAGATTCCCCTCCGTCTTAATGTGCCAGACAGATTCCCCTCAGTCTTAATGTGCCAGACAGATTCCCTCAGTCTTAATGTGCAAGACAGATTCCCCTCCGTCTTAATGTGCCAGACAGATTCCCCTCCGTCTTAATGTGCAAGACAGATTCCCCTCCGTCTTTAATGTGCAAGACAGATTCCCCTCCGTCTTAATGTGCCAGACAGATTCCCCTCCGTCTTAATGTGCCAGACAGATTCCCCTCCGTCTTAATGTGCAATCTAGTTACAGTATCTGGAATCTCAGGTTGTGCAAACACAGTTGTCCAGAATTCCGTTTATTAACTCCATCAGGTGCATTGCCTTCCTCGTTCTTTTCACATTGAGGCACACCCATTAACCACACATACCCTATCCCGCAATGGAGGAATGTAGTAACTCATGAGAACGACCAGAGCTACGTGAGAACAATGGTACCAGACAGTTAAAGGAGCCAAGAAGTCCAGTACTGAAGTGTTTGGGGAAAATGGTAATGTTTATGCAGCCTCCTCCTTAGACCTGAGTGTGTGTGTGTGTGTGTGTGTGTGTGTGTGTGTGTGTGTGTGTGTGTATATATATATATATACAGTGTCTTGCGAAAGTATTCGGCCCCCTTGAACTTTGCGACCTTTTGCCACATTTCAGGCTTCAAACATAAAGATATAAAACTGTATTTTTTTTGTGAAGAATCAACAACAAGTGGGACACAATCATGTACCAATGATGAAAATTACAGGCCTCTCTCATATTTTTAAGTGGGAGAACTTGCACAATTGGTGGCTGACTAAATACTTTTTGCCTCACTGTACTTCCAAAGATGTGGCAGAATGGCTTAAGGAATAACAAAGTTAAGGCCATCACAAAGCACTGACCTCAATCAAACAGAAAATGTGTGGTCAGAACTGAAAATGTGTGCGCGAGCAAGGAGGCCTACAAACCTGACTCAGTTACACCAGCTGTCAGGAGGAATGGGACAAACCCGAAACGTTTGACCCAAGTTAAACAATTCAAAGGCAATGCTACCAAATACTAATTGAGTGTATGTAAACTTCTGACCCACTGGGAATGTGATGAAAGATATAAAAGCTGAAATGAATCATTCTCTCTACTATTATTCTGACCTCAACTGTGTGTGTGTGTGTGTGTGTGTGTGTATATATATATAGTGTGTATTAGGTGCATGTGTATGGGAAACCGTCAGTGGGAAGCAATAATATATAAAGTGTACAGTGCCTTCATAAAGTATTCATACCCCTTCACTCATTCCACATTTTGTTGTGTTACAGCCTGAATTCTAAATGAAATTCAAAGTAAATAAAATATAATAAATAAATATAAACATCGACACACAATACTCCATAATGACCAAGTGAAAACATGTTTTTAGAAATGTTTATTGAAATTTAAATACAGAAATATCTCATTTACAAAAGTATTCACACCCCTGAGTCAATAAATGTAAGAGTCCATGCAATTTATTATGTGACTTGTTAAGTAATGTGTTGTATTGTATTTTTCCCCCAATTTTTTTTATTTTATTCAGGACAAAAAGTGAATTGGAAAATAAAAAATTGGAATCAAATCAAATTGTATTTATATAGCCCTTCGTACATCAGCTGATATGTCAAAGTGCTGTACAGAAACCCAGCCTAAAACCCCAAACAGCAAACAATGCAGGGGAATCCATTTTAAATTCAAGCTGTAACACAACAAAATGTGAAAGTAGTGAAGGAGTGTGAATACTTTCTGAATGCACTGTGTATGATTGAGTGTGAATACTTTCTGAATACACTGTGTATGATTGAGTGTGCTTGTTTGTATGTGTGCTTACCTGTATTTCGTTGTGGCAGAATCAGAATTCTTTAGGTAACATTGATAAATAAGATGTTTTATCAATGTTCATAAGTATGCTTATGTGGGAAAAGTGACTTGGGCCCCAGAGAGGGGTGAGGTGAGGCTTGTCTTCTTATGGGAACGTGTCTATAACTATTATGTCCCCTCTGAAGTTAACCTTATCTTGATTTAGTGTATGAACTAAGAGGCTCCCTGTCTCTGTGATCTCTCTGATCTTGTCCAGGAGGGGGTGTATTTGAGACGGGAGTATCTAGAATTGACAATTGATATATGCCATTGGATAAGGTAATGGTTTGGTACTATGTTGTACCAAGAGCGAGATAAGAACTTTGTTTAGGAGAGTAAACTGAACGATAATTTATATCTAATGATGTCTGGCTATGGGATACTCCTCTCTCAAGTCAAGTCTTCCTTTGTAATGTTATTCATAATGTGAGTTGAGATGGGTGTGTCTCGGCTATAAATGATACTAAGAATTGTTTTGTAAGGACTCTCAGAGAATTCATTTATAGACACTGAATTGATCTGAGAGTCACAGGGCTTATGGTGAAGCTCATATAATTAAATATGGACTTTATGATAAAACTCTGACTTGTGTGTGGTTTGCTCTCTCATTATTTGGTAAATACAGGAAATTATCACGACGGTCTGTAAACACGTGTGTATTAGGTGCTTGTATGTGTGTGTGTGTGTGTGTGTGTGTGTGTGTGTGTGTGTGCTGTGACTCACCATTTCTCAGAGTGCCCTGGTCTCTGCCTCGATCTTCCGCTCTCCATGCAGGCTGTCTGTGTTGGTGGCCGGCACCGTCTGTCTCACTGCGATCTCAGGCCCTCCACTATAGATACAGAGGAGATACTGCCACGTCTCCTCTGAGATCTGACCATAGTCAGCCCCTAGGAACACACACCAAGGCGTGTTAACACACTGAGTATATCAAAACATTAGGAACACCAAGGCGTGTTAACATACTGAGTATATCAAAACATTAGGAGCACCAAGGCATGTTAACATACTGAGTATATCAAAACATTAGGAACACCAAGGCGTGTTAACATACTGAGTATATCAAAACATTAGGAACACCAAGGCGTGTTAACATACTGAGTATATCAAAACATTAGGAACACCAAGGCGTGTTAACATACTGAGTATATCAAAACATTAGGAACACACACCAAGGCGTGTTAACACACTGAGTATATCAAAACATTAGGAACACCAAGGCGTGTTAACACACTGAGTATATCAAAACATTAGGAGCACCAAGGCGTGTTAACATACTGAGTATATCAAAACATTAGGAGCACCAAGGCGTGTTAACATACTGAGTATATCAAAACATTAGGAACACACACCAAGGCGTGTTAACACACTGAGTATATCAAAACATTAGGAACACACACCAAGGCGTGTTAACACACTGAGTATATCAAAACATTAGGAACACCAAGGCGTGTTAACACACTGAGTATATCAAAACATTAGGAACACCAAGGCATGTTAACATACTGAGTATATCAAAACATTAGGAACACCAAGGCATGTTAACATACTGAGTATATCAAAACATTAGGAACACCAAGGCGTGTTAACATACTGAGTATATCAAAACATTAGGAACACACACCAAGGCGTGTTAACACACTGAGTATATCAAAACATTAGGAACACACACCAAGGCGTGTTAACATACTGAGTATATCAAAACATTAGGAACACCAAGGCGTGTTAACACACTGAGTATATCAAAACATTAGGAACACCAAGGCGTGTTAACATACTGAGTATATCAAAACATTAGGAGCACCAAGGCATGTTAACATACTGAGTATATCAAAACATTAGGAACACCAAGGCGTGTTAACATACTGAGTATATCAAAACATTAGGAACACCAAGACGTGTTAACATACTGAGTATATCAAAACATTAGGAACACCAAGGCGTGTTAACACATTGAGTATATCAAAACATTAGGAACACCAAGGCGTGTTAACACACTGAGTATATCAAAACATTAGGAGCACCAAGGCGTGTTAACATACTGAGTATATCAAAACATTAGGAACACCAAGGCGTGTTAACACACTGAGTATATCAAAACATTAGGAACACCAAGGCGTGTTAACATACTGAGTATATCAAAACATTAGGAACACACACCAAGGCGTGTTAACATACTGAGTATATCAAAACATTAGGAACACCAAGGCGTGTTAACACACTGAGTATATCAAACATTAGGAGCACACACCAAGGCGTGTTAACATACTGAGTATATCAAAACATTAGGAACACCAAGGCGTGTTAACATACTGAGTATATCAAAACATTAGGAACACACACCAAGGCGTGTTAACATACTGAGTATATCAAAACATTAGGAACACACACCAAGGCGTGTTAACATACTGAGTATATCAAAACATTAGGAGCACACACCAAGGCGTGTTAACACACTGAGTATATCAAACACTAGGAACACACACCAAGACGTGTTAACACATTGAGTATATCAAAACATTAGGAACACCAAGACGTGTTAACATACTGAGTATATCAAAACATTAGGAACACACACAAGGCGTGTTAACACATTGAGTATATCAAAACATTAGGAACACCAAGACGTGTTAACATACTGAGTATATCAAAACATTAGGAGCACCAAGGCGTGTTAACACACTGAGTATATCAAAACATTAGGAACACCAAGGCGTGTTAACACACTGAGTATATCAAACATTAGGAGCACACACCAAGGCGTGTTAACATACTGAGTATATCAAAACATTAGGAACACCAAGGCGTGTTAACATACTGAGTATATCAAAACATTAGGAACACCAAGGCGTGTTAACACACTGAGTATATCAAAACATTAGGAGCACCAAGGATCATATGGTCATTTAGCTATTTGATATACAGTGTATTCGGGAAAGTATTCAGACCCCTTGACTTTTTCCAATTTGTTTTATGTTACAGCCTTACTCTAAAATGTATTTTTTTTAAAAGAGTTGTATCCCCTCAATTTACACACAATACTCCATAACGACGAAGTGAAAACAGGTTTAGAAATTTTTGCCAAAAAAATAAATGAACAAATATATGAAATACCTTATTTACATAAATATTCAAAACCTTTGCTATGAGACTCGAAATTTAGCTCAGGTGCATCCAGATTCCACTGATCTTTCTTAAGATGTTTCTACAACATGATTGGAGTCCACCTGTGGCAATTGATTGGACATGATTTGGAAAGGCACACACCTGTCTATCTATATAAGGTCCCACAGTTGACAGTGCATGTCAGAGCAAAAACCAAGCCATGAGGTCAAAGGAATTGTCCGTAGAGCTCTGAGACAGGATTGTGTCGAGGAACAAATCTGGGGAAGGGTACCAAAACATTTCTGCAGCATTGAAGGTCTCTAAGAACACAGTGGTCTCCATCATTCTGAAATGGAAGAAATTTGGAACAACCAAGACTCTTCCTAGAGCTGGCCACCTGGCCAAACTAAGCAATCGGGGGAGAAGGGCCTTTGTCGGGGAGGTGACCAAGAACCCAGTGGTCACTTTGACAGAGCTCTAGAGTTCCTCTGTGGAGAGGAGAGAACCTTCCAGAAGGACAACCATCTCTGCAGGACTCCACCAATCAAGCCTTTATGGTAGAGTGGCCAGAAGGAAGACACTCCTCAGTGAAAGGCACATGACAGCCCACATTGAGTTTGCCAAAAGGACTCTGACCATGAGAAACAAGATTCTCTGGTCTGATGAAACCAAGATTGAACTCTTTGGCATGAATGCCAAGGGTCACGTTTGGAGGAAACTTGGTACTATCACTACGGTGAAGCATGGTGGTGATGGCAGCATCAAGCTGTAGGGATGTTTTTCAGAGGCAGGAACTGGGAGACAGGTCAGGATCGAGGGAAAGATGAACGAAGCAAAGTACAGTGAGATCCTTGGTGAAAACCTGCTCCAGATGGCTCAGGATCTCAGACTGGGTTCACCTTCCAACAAGAAAACAACACTAAGCACACAGCCAAGACAAAACAGGAGTGGCTTTGGAAACAAGTCTCAATGTCCTTGAGTGGCCCAGCCAGAGCCCAGACTTGAACCTGAACGAAAAACTCTGGAGAGACCTGAAAACCGTCTCAAGGCTTAAAAATCCTTCTTTATCCTGTCTCCTCCCATTCATCTACACCGATTGAAGTGGATTTAACTTAACAAGTGACATCAATAAGCGATCATAGCTTTTGCCTGGATTCACCTGGTCAGTCTGTCAAGGAAAGAGTAGGTGTTCCTAATGTTTTGTACACTCTGTGTGTACAGACGTGCGCGCGCACACACACACACACAAACACACACACACACGGTGTATTCCAATACAGACAGGAGGGCACGCACCCACAGACCGACCAACCAACCCACACAATGTGAATATGTATGAGAATACACTGCTTACCTTGCTTGAGCTGTACGTGTCCCCCTTTCATGACACCGATCTTACTGTTGTCAATAGGACCAGGGGGCTCTGAGAAAACAATGACCGACATAAACACCAACAAAAGCTTTCGTGTTGTTACTGAGGAACAGACCGTATTTATTCATCTGTAGCTCAGTTGGTAGAGCATGGCGCTTGTAACGCCAGGATAGTGGGTTGATTCCCGGGACAACCCATACGTAAAGTGGGTTGATTCCCGGGACAACCCTTACGTAAAGTGGGTTGATTCCCGGGACAACCCATACGTAAAGTGGGTTGATTCCCGGGACAACCCATACGTAAAGTGGGTTGATTCCCGGGACAACCCATACGTAAAGTGGGTTGATTCCCGGGACAACCCTTACGTAAAGTGGGTTGATTCCCGGGACAACCCATACGTAAAGTGTGTTGATTCCCGGGACAACCCATACGTAAAGTGGGTTGATTCCCGGGACAACCCATACGTAAAGTGGGTTGATTCCCGGGACAACCCATACGTAAAGTGGGTTGATTCCCGGGACAACCCATACGTAAAGTGGGTTGATTCCCGGGACAACCCATACGTAAAGTGGGTTGATTCCCGGGACAACCCATACGTAAAGTGGGTTGATTCCCGGGACAACCCATACGTAAAGTGGGTTGATTCCCGGGACAACCCATACGTAAAGTGGGTTGATTCCCGGGACAACCCATACGTAAAGTGGGTTGATTCCCGGGACAACCCATACGTAAAGTGGGTTGATTCCCGGGACAACCCATACGTAAAGTGGGTTGATTCCTGGGACAACCCATACGTAAAGTGTGTGCACGCATGTCTAAGTCGCTTTGGACAAAAGCATCTGCTAAATAGCATATATTATTATTACATATCTGGTCTGCACAAAGGATACAATATGATAAGGATGGTGTACTGAGGTAATTCAACTCTTAGCTTCTGTTGGTACTATAATGCCTGGTATCTATTCTCATAGAATCCTACCATTGTCTTTGCCCTTGACAAAGCTCTCCCACTCTCTGAACCACTGCATACTGATACACAGGATGACTGTAGGAGCCTCCTCCGCTTGGAACTCTTTATTCAACTGGAGAGACCGAGAGAGGGCACAAACACACAGGGATTTTTCTACCATTGAAATCCTTGGGCGGGCCGCTTAACTAAACCGTAAAAAAAAAAAAATGAAATGGAAAATGCTTTGTGTGAACTTAAACGGCTAAACAACATAACATATTTAGAAAATATTAATGGATCTATATATATTTTTTTTTAGAATATAATCTTCGAGAACTAACAATCACCAAAATAAAAGCTAGACAGTCAGGGAGAATTGAAAACTCCAAAAACAATGAACTTATCTGTACAGATTTAGTTATTATGTTTGAGCAAAAGAACAAAGCAATAGCCATGGAAAATGCATATAATTGCAGGAAAATAGCTTTAAAACTGCAACATTTTCTCTCAGCTCCATGGCAGAATGTGTACACTGAACCAAAATATAAACGCAACATGTAAATTCTTGGTCCCATATTTCAAGAGCTGAAATAAAATATCCCAGAAATGTTCTATAGGCACAAAAAAACGTATTTCTCTCAAATCAGATTATATCCCTGTTAGTGAGCGTTTCTCCTTTGCCAAGATAATCCATCCACCTGACAGGTGTGGCATATCAAGAAGCTGATTAAACAGCATGATCATTACACAGGTGCACCTTGTATTGCGAACAATAAAATGTGCCGTTTTGTCACACAACACAATGCCACAGATGTCTCAAGTTTCGAGGGAGCGTTGCAATTGGCATGCTGACTGCAGGAATGTACACCAGAGAATTTAATGTTCATTTCTCTACCAATGTCATTTTAGAGAATTTGGCAGTACGTCCAACCGGCCTCACAACCACAGACCATGAGTAACCACGCCAGCCCAGGACCTCCACATCAAGCTTCTTCACCTGCGCGATTGTCTGAAACCTCCAGCCTCCCAGAAAGCTGATGAAACTGAGGAATATTTCTGTCTGTCATAAAGCCCTATTGTGAGGAAAAACTAATTCTGATTGGCTGAGCTGGCTCCCCAGTGGGTGGGCCTATGCCCTCCCAGTCCCACCCATGGCTGCACCCCTGCCCAGTCATGTGACATCCATAGACTACAGCCTTATAAATACATTTCAATGGACTGATTTCCTTATATGAACTGTAACTCAGTAAAATCGTTGAAATTGTTGCATGTTGCGTTTATATTTTTGTTCAGTACAGAATTGCAGGAAATGTGCTTTAAAACTGCAAAAAAAAAATGGAATACCAAAATGTTTATACACTGCAAGATGGGGGGGCCTCTAAAATGTTCTCTCAAATTCAGCCACACTGACCGTGCCATGCCAACCACTTAAGCCCCTTTTTGATGCAGAAAAAAACAGACACACGACACCTCTTACCCTGATAAAGGTGTCTATTTCCACCTTCCTGCGTTTGGCCAAAGCCTCTAACTCCACCTGGCAGATGGCACACACGTACAAGTGGTTCACTGCTGGACCTCCTCCAAAACTGGGAGACAGATATACAGTCTGTTAGAGAGACAGTCTGATGAAAAGACAGACAGGTGGGCAGGAAGACAGTCGGACAGAAAAGAGAGAATTTATAGACCATTGAACTCCTTCACCATGTCAGTCCGTCAGACAGAAAGGAAGATAAAAAGTTTGACAGCCAGTCAGACAGACTGAGGAGCGAGATTCATCTGACCTGTTGTACAGGTACTCCCACACGTTCTGCGGCAGGATCACCACCAGGTCGTCGATGTAGTGGTACTTATTGGGCGGGATCCCTGGACAAAACACAAGTAGCAGATTAGTTCAATTGGAGTTGAAAGTGGTTGTGCTTGGGATCTAAAGGTGGGGTTAGCGAGGACAGAAATAGAATACCTTGAACAGGAAAGGCCTTAAGACCAGATGGACAGAGTTTGCACTTTTGGGACTACTCAGTACTCTACTGCTTCCACTGCGCCAGGAAGCTCAATCAAGTGCAGCTTAAAGTATTTGAAAGAAAACGAGTACTACTTGAAGTGAGCCCAGTTCTTATATGGATTGAGTGTGGTTGATGCTTAGGATGGGTTGTGGTGGTAGGTCCAGTACAGTACTGACCTCCGTGCTGGCAGAGGAAGGTGTGGTTGCTGATGGGCCCTGGCTCAGTGAAAGTGTTGAACTTGTTCAGCCACTCTCTGGAGATGTAGAACTGCAGCAGGCTTGGCTCCTTCATGCTAGCTAAATCCACCACCTTCTGCCTCTCCCTCACCGACTCCTCACTGCTCTTCCTGTGGACAAACACATACACACACACACACACACACACACACACACACACACACACACACACGGATTACAGGCAACATCCGCACTGAGCTAAAGGGCAGAGCTGCCGCTTTCAAGGAGCGAGAATCTTATAAGAAGTCCCGCTATGCCCTCTGACGAACCATCAAACAGGCAAAGCGTCAATACAGGACTAAGATCGAATCGTACTACACCGGTTCTGACGATCGTCGGATGTGGCAGGGCCTGCAAACAAAGACAGACTACAAAGGGAAGCACAGCCGCAAGCTACCCAGTGACACAAGCCTACAAGGCGAGCTAAATTACTTCTATTCTCGCTTCGAGGCAAGTAACACTGAAACATGCATGAGAGCACCAGCTGTTCCCGGACAACTGTGTGATCACCGTCTCCGTAGCCGATGTGAGTAAGACCTTCAAACAGATTAACATTCACAAGGCCGCAAGGCCAGATGGATTACCAGGACGTGTACTCTGAGCATGCGCTGACCAACTGGCAAGTGTCTTCATAGACATTTTCAATCTCTCCCTGTCTGAGTCTGTAATACCAACATGTTTCAAACAGACCACCATAGTGCCTGCGCCCAAGAACACTAAGGTAACCTGCCTAAATTACTACAGACCCGTAGCACTCACATCTGTAGCCATGAAGTGCTTTGAAAGGCTGGTTATGGCTCACATCAACACCGTCATCCCGGACACCATAGACCCACTCCAATATGCATACCGCCCAAACAGATCCACAGATGATGCAATCTCTATAGCACTCCACACTGTCCTTTCCCACCTGGACAAAAGGACCACCTATGTGAGAATGCTATTCATTGACCACAACTCAGAGTTCAACACCATAGTGCCCTCAAAGCTCATCACTAAGCTAAGGACTCTGGGACTAAACACCTCCCTCTGCAACTGGA
This sequence comes from Oncorhynchus keta, assembly GCF_023373465.1. Taxonomy (NCBI): domain Eukaryota; kingdom Metazoa; phylum Chordata; class Actinopteri; order Salmoniformes; family Salmonidae; genus Oncorhynchus; species Oncorhynchus keta. The sequence continues at coordinate 41,604,438 of NC_068426.1, forward strand.
CTCTGGGACTAAACACCTCCCTCTGCAACTGGACTCTGGGACTAAACACCTCCCTCTGCAACTGGATCCTGAACTACCTGATGGGCCTCCCCCAGGTGGTAAGAGTAGGTAACAACACATCCGCCACACTGATCCTAAACATGGGGGCCCCTCAGTGGTGCATTCTCAGTCCCCTCCTGTACTCCCTGTTCACTCCGGACTGCATGGCCAGGTACGACTCCAACACCATCATTAAGTTTGCTGATGACAACAGTGGTAGGCCTGATCACCGACAACGACGAGACAGCCTATAGGGAGGTGGTCAGAGACCTGGCCGTGTGGTGCCAGGACAACAACCTCTCTCTCAACGTGATCAAAACAAAGGATTTGATTGTGGACTACAGGAAATGGAGGACCGAGCATGCCCCCCATTCCCATCGACAGGGCTGTAGCGGAGCACGTTGAGAGCTTCAAGTTCCTTGGTGTCCACATCAACAAACTAACATGGTCCAAGCATGACAAGACAGATATGCAGAGGGCACATTTACATTTACATTTAAGTCATTTAGCAGACGCTCTTATCCAGAGCGACTTACTACAAAACCTATTCCCCTCCAGGAGAAAAATATTTGCCATGGATCCTCAGATCCTCAAAAAGTTCTACAGCTGCAACATTGAGAGCACTGGTTGCATCACTACCTGGTATGGCAACTGCTCGGCCTCTGACCGCAAGGCACTACAGAGGGCAGTGCGTACGGCCCAGTACATCACCGGGGCCAAGCTTCCTGCCATCCAGGATCTCTATACCAGGCGGTGTCAAAGGAAGGCCCTAAAAATGGTCAAAGTCTAGGTCCAAAAGGATTCTCAACAGCTTCTACCCCGAAGCCAAAAGACTCCTGAACAGCTAATGGCTACCCAGACTATTTGCAATGCCCCCCCATTTATGCTGCTGCTACACTCTGTTTATTATCTATAATCGCTTTAATAACTCTACCGACAGTGGTTCCTCCTTTAAAAGTTGCGTCATACTGCGCCACACCTTGCTGCGGCACATCATTCTGTGGCACACCATTTCATTCTCAGACATTTCTTCAGTTACTGCAAGTTATTGCTAGTTTGATATCGCATCTTTGAGAAGCATTAGATATTAGCATTACCAGAGAATTTAAAAAATTTTTTTTTTGTAATAACATAGTTTATTGGATTGATTTTAAGACATTTTGCTTAATTAATTTGATTCGAGTTTCTATTCAGAGAAAAAAATTCCGTTAGGATGGAATGGAAAATATGGCGATTGTTCAACATGATGGTTGGAAGTAGGCTACAGGTTTGGCTTGTTCAATGTGACAGTCGGGCTACAGGATTGGCTTGTTCAATGTGACAGTCGGGCTACAGGATTGTTCAATGTGACAGTCGGGCTACAGGATTGGCTTGTTCAATGTGACAGTCGGGCTACAGGATTGTTCAATGTGACAGTCGGGCTACAGGATTGGCTTGTTCAATGTGACAGTCGGGCTACAGGATTGGCTTGTTCAATGTGACAGTCGGGCTACAGGATTGTTCAATGTGACAGTCGGGCTACAGGATTGGCTTGTTCAATGTGACAGTCGGGCTACAGGATTGGCTTGTTCAATGTGACAGTCGGGCTACAGGATTGTTCAATGTGACAGTCGGGCTACAGGATTGGCTTGTTCAATGTGACAGTCGGGCTACAGGATTGGAGGATTCTAAATGCTTTACCTTTCAAGAGACAACTTTGTTCCAATATTTCTGTAAATCAGTGATATTTATTCCCATAGTAATTCATTAAGGATCCATAACTAAATCAACATCTGCATTTTGAAAGAGTCCCATGTTAACTACAGTATGTATTGTAGACTGCAACGTAGCCTAATAAACAAATAAACACATTTCGTAAATAAAATGATTTAAAAAAATCATTGCTTGCTTCCAACTTCAACATGCTCTTTAAATAAATAAGACCTACACCATTTTTAACATATGTAATGATGTAACTCTCCGCCAATAATTACGTTTAGAGGACGATATATTAATATTTAAGGGGCATTTTCCATTAGGATCTGTGGGAATATCTAAGGGGCTTTTATATCATTCTAAATGAATGAATAATAATAATCGCTTTGTTTAAAAAGCCATTTTGGAGATTCTTGAACATGGGGTGAGACATTCTCACTAATTTGTAAATAAAGCCAGTTATTTAGAAGGATTTATTTCTGGAGAAACCTAACGTGATTATTTAGCAGACATCACTTGCTTATATTCAATCAACACATAACTTAAAAACTTAAACTTAAAAATATCATGGAATATTTGAACATTTTTGTTTCTCCATGCTCGTCTCAGAGCAGCGCGAAACAGTGCTGAAATAGACGGCCACAGGCAAACTGTAATCTGCGGGCATCACGACTCGGTAAGAAATGTATGACACACACACACGCACACACACACACACACACACACACACACACACACACACACACACACACACACACACACACACACACACACACACACACACACACACACACACACACACATATATATTATTCTCAGAACATTAACCTAGTGTTTGCTTGTTTTGTACTGTTCTGAAGTTTCGACCGAATGATTTGTCTGACAAACAAAGAACTTTGCTTCCTGCAGGCCCAGTCATGGATCAAAGCTGGCGAGACATTCAATAACGTCATCTTCACAGACTAATCAACTGTGGCCCTTGAGCAACTTGCTCAAAATTGCTACAGAAAAAAAGAAAGAAGATCAAGATCAAGAAGATTAACGAAAGCATAAAGATGTTGATGAAGAAATGCTGTTGAGTTAGAAATGTAACACTCTAGAGTACTAAAGCATCGAATATATTGCAAGTTGAGGGATTTTCATAACAGTAGCCAGCCAGGCTGTTAAAAGTCTACTGTCCTGCTAATAAGAATAATTTGCATGATGGGCCACATTCTTTATTGTAACCACAATGTCACACATCATTTGTATCTACCTTCCCAATTACTTTTAGAGTTTGGGAATTCCCAATGTGCTCTTTCTTTTTAGTTACATTGTTTTATTTCGAAAGTGCAGACTGTTTTCTTTAAATGATTGTTTTATGTAGGATGCTACATTTTTGACCAGTTGCAATTGTAAAGTAGGCCTAAACAAATCCTACTTCTATTAGGCTGTTAAGCTTCATAGCCTACCTAGTTATGTTATATAGGTCCAGGCTCTTTTTAGACTTTTTTAATTTTACCCTTTATTTTTGTCAGGCAAGTCAGTTAAGAACATATTCTTATTTTCAATGACGGCCTGGTAACAGCCGGTTAAGCCTGTTCAGGGGCAGAAACCCGACAGATTTGTACCTTGTCAGCTCTTTTGAACTCGCAACCTTCCGGTTACTAGTCAACGCTCTAACCACTAGCCACACGCTGCCGCCCTGAAGAAATAGACTCCAATTAAGCCCTCTTGTTGTTTGTCAAGTCAAATTCAAAATTGAAAAGGTACTCGCACATCTGAGCTATCTTTTTTTTGCAAGTGCACGGCAACAGCCGGATAAGATGAGGAAAAAGAAGAAGAAACCCGCACACTTGATCATGTCACTGATCTTCAATAAGCTTTACGTATCGGCCTCACGGCTTTAGCACCCTTATGTAGAAACTAGCCACACCCACATCCGTTCCACGCACAAAGAGCTACCAATTATAACCATATGCATTTCATAAATATTCAAATAAAGCGTATTAATAAACACGTCTGTAAAACCACAATGAGGACATCGGTCTACTACACCTGTTGAATTCGGTGCATGTGACATGATCTGGTATGGATGGTTTCATCATTACCGTCCAAATGCATTGTATGCAACCGGCAATACACACGTATCCTTCTTGGACCGGTTTGTACCCAAAACATTCTCCATTCAGGCTGCAAAGGCGTCGATTTCCTCTTTAACTAGATCGAATAGCGAGAAGGCAGAAGAAGAAAAAAAACTGTGAAAGTACTTTCTTTAAGAAACACCATGTTCCACCACCAGGCTAGTGGCTAATGCTACTTCCTGATGTTGCGCCCTGTGTTCAGACAGGGGTAAACAACAGAATGCTGCAACCTGATTGGCTGAACGCGATACGCAACATTCGTGACTAGCATTCCTAGCCACTTTAGCATGGTGGCGGAATATGGTGTTTCATAAAGAAAGTATGCATATTTTCCCTGTTTTTTTAACCACCTTCAACCATTCAATCTAGTTGAGGAAATTGACGCCTTTGCAGCCTGAATGGTTCATGTTTTAGGTATGAACCAGTCCACAGGGGATAGGAGTGGATTGATGGCTGCATACAATGCATTTGTAAGGTAAGATGGAAAAGACTCAAATCGCCATCTGCCTGCGTGTATGCACAGACACAGGCCCACACAAGCACATGTGTATACACACACACAAAATCAAAAACATTTAAAGTGTTCTAACATGATGAAGGTTGAAGTCTCACCTGTAGAAGAGCACATAGGCCTCAGCATTCTGCACCACAGTCTCATGGACCTCCGTTACATACTGGTCATCAAACTCGTACCACTGACCGTTAATCACGTTCTGACAGTACGCTATGTAGTGACCACCTAGGAGTGAGGGGAAGAGAGAGAGAGAGAGAGAAAATAGGAGGAGAAAGACAGAGGAAGAGAGAAGAGAGAGGGGGGAGGCAGTGGAAAAAGAGGTTGATTAATGAAATTGCAGAAATGTAGATAGTAAGCTATGAAGAAAACACCCGACACACTAAGAATGAATGAATCACAACCAATATCAGCCAAACAAACATGTCAAAAATAGCTGGAGGGAGGTCTTTAATGTTAGTAATTCAGTCAGGGGTCACCCACTGCCTGCGGTGCCATGGTGACAGATAACGGACAGCAGGCCATAGGTGGTGATCTGGGAGGGGCTGTCCTTGGCCAGGAAAGGTCGGAGTTCGAGGCCCTCCAATGGGAAGGCCACGTGGCTGTTGATCTTGAAGGAGTACATCACCTCGTGGCGAAAACGTTTCAGGTGGATGCACAGGATCTGAACACAGAATTTTCATTATGACAAATTTTCTTACAGGAAATATATAAGGTGGTTCCATTTGATTTCAATCACTTTTTTGACTGCACCCCTTTTGATTTGAATAAAACCTTCCATAGATAATTGCTCAGAAAGTGACTTTTTGGAACTGATCAAATGTACTAAAATTGAAATTTCTACTTTGGGAAAGTACCACAAATATGATTGGAGGTTTACACATCAGAGAATGTTGACTTGAGTGGGAATATCAGTTGTTTTAAATGACACTGCCAATCTTCCATAGGAAACCTATTGAAACCATAGATATATAGATAATAGAATAGTCAATCTTCCATAGGAAACCTATTGAAACCATAGATATATAGATAATAGAATAGACAGTCCCATTTAAAGAACCACTGAACATGCCGATTGGCACGTGTGTTATTCTGTTGCTCATAAGAAAAACTAGACTTCAGTCTGGTAGGTGTGTTTTCTAACCGATTCAGCGTTTGGTTAAAGATGTTCATCCCCATGAGACACTGTAGACACGGAAGGCTATTTCACTTTCTCAAAATCCCCAGAATGAATCTCAGAACAAATTAATTACAGATTTCTTGAGTTTACGTTTTGGCCGAGGATGTGTTAGTTGCGCAATTTTACTTTAACCAAGGGTGTTTGGTGCAGTATTTCTCCAGTAAAAAGAAAAGTACAGTGTGTTGTCTTGTGTAAAAAAAAAGTTGGAAATGCTGGGCAGGTCTGTCTCACTGTCTACGCGATTGGATCGAGAGCAATCACAGCAGCTGTTCACCCCCATGTTAGTGGGCAAATGGACATTGTCAAATCAAAACTCAACCTTATTTTACCCGTTGTGATGCACAGATGTTTTAGACCAGTTTTAGACCAGACGGACTGTGACCAAAAGGATTCTGTTTATGCTTTGTAGTACGTTTTGACACTAGAATAACGGTTCCCGACTCATATCGATGCCATGATGGGATTAGTTGGTTTTTAAAGGCAGTCGCTCTTTAAGTTGATATTCAATAGTGGTGGACCGGCAGCAATCTTTGTGGTAGTAATTGGAAGTTTAAAAATTATATTCTATTTAAAATATCAAATTGTGTACCAGCAATTTCTTCTTCTTTTTTACCCCTTTTTCCTCCCCAACTCAGACTGAGGAGACCCACGCGTCCTCCGAAACACGACTCAACCAAACCGCTTCTTGACACAATGCCCGCTGAACCGGAAAGTAGGGGAAACACCATACACCTGGTGACTGTGTCAGTGTGCGTGTGCCCGGCCCGAGTCGCTAGAGCGCAATGGGACAAAGTACATTCCTGCCGGCCAAGCCCTCCCCTAACGACGCTCGGCCAATTGTGAGCCGCCCCATGGGTCTCCCGGTCGCAGCCGGCTACGCCAGAGCCTGGACTAGAACCAGGATCTCCAGTGGCACAGCTAGAAACTGCAATGCAGTGCCTTAAGACCACTGCGCCACTCGGGAGGCCTTACTTTCTATGATTGAAATGACATCCACCCTCTATTGAAGTATGCTGTGTCTCAACCGATGGCGGGCACAACACAAACACCTCAGATTATGTAAATTAGGGTCTAAATTACAAAAGATACAAAAATTAAAGAGTTGATGCATTTTTTGACAATTTATGTTAAAAGGTCAAAAAAGTAAATCATTTGTATTAACCGACAAACTACAGACTGGGGTCATTTTGATATACTGTATAAAAACCTGCTAATGGTATACAAAGTCTGCCAATGGTATAAATACTTAACAGAACTGCAATACATAACTCTACACAGAAAGCTGTAACAGTGTGAATTCCCCAATAAGTAGTTAAAATAAAAATAATAATAATATAATATAAAAATAATAAAAATAAATAAATCCATTGTTTCATGTCAGATGACGTCACTCCTACATGACGCTCGTCACTCAACCGATCAATCTTGTAGGACTCATCTCTAAAAATCAAGATTTTCCTCATCCGCCTAACATTACTTCCCAATTCTGAAAATCCCTCTGCTCACAGTAGCTATGATGTACTGGCTACTACGACAAATCATGCACGCTGGATATGCTGATAAAACTTTCTCCAGCTAGCAGCCGAGCGCTTTTTTGAATGGCCGTATGGTAGCTAGTTTGACAGCTTGTTGATGAAGTTGTACGACACCAAAGTTATGGGACTGTTCTCCGAATGGGACTGTTGGGACTGTTCTCCGTTGATCATCCTTGAGATGTTTCTACAACTGTATTGGTGTCCACCGGTGGTAAATTCAGTTGATTGGACATGTTTTTGGAAAGGCACACAGACTGAGCAATTGGGGGAGATGGGATTTGGTCAGGGAGGTGACCAAGAACCCGATAGTTACTCTGATTGGAGCTCCAGAGTTCCTCTGTGGAGATGGGAGAGCCTTTCAGAAGGACCAACATCTCTGCAGCACTCCACCAATCAAGCCTTTATGGTAGAGTGGCCAGATGGAGGCCACTCCTCAGTAAAAGGCACATGACGGCCCACTTGGAGTTTGCAAGGGGAAGATGAACGGAGCAAAGTACAGAGAGATCCTTGATCAAAACCTGTTCCAGAGTGCTCAGGACCTCAGACTGGGGTGAAGGTTCACCTTCCAACAGGACAACGATGTGTAGATTGATGAGGGGGGGAAACTATTTAATCAATTTTAGAATAAGGCTGAAACGTTAAAAAAATGTGCGAAAAGTCATGGGGTCTGAATACTTTCTGAATGCCCTGTATATGCTTAGTTGCAGTCAAAACAGCTGACAAGTCTGTCTATTACATTTGGTTTGGTATGAATTCTGGCTTTTTGATTCTGCCATTATTATGTTTTGTTTTTTATGTTGTTTGTTTTGTTGTTTGTTATGTTAGATTACCGTAAGCAACTTTTCAGACTACCCTGGCAAATTCTTTTTCAAACAACAATGAAAAACGTGCCCAAATTAAGCTGCCTGTAACTCAGCCGATAAAATATGCATAATTAGTACATTTGGATAGGAAACACTCTGAAGTTTCTAAAACTGTTTGAATGATGTCTGTGAGTATAACATAACTCATATGGCAGGCAAAAACCTGACAAAAAAATCCAACCAGGATGTGGGAAATCTGAGGATTGTAGTTTTTCAACTCAGCCCCCATTGAAGATACAGTGGGATATTAGTTATAATTCACTTCCCAAGGCTTCCACTAGATGTCAACAGTATTTACAAAAGGATTCTACTCTAAAGGAGGGGCTCATAAGAACGCTTTGAGTGAGTGGTCTGGCAGAGTGCCACAGCCTCGGTCTGGCAGAGTGCCAGAGTGCCACAGCCTCGGTCTGGCAGAGTGCCACAGCCTCGGTCTGGCAGAGTGCCACAGCCTCGGTCTGGCAGAGTGCCACAGCCTCGGTCTGGCAGAGTGCCACAGCCTCGGTCTGGCAGAGTGCCACAGCCTCGGTCTGGCGCGCTCACGTGAAAGGTAGCTACGTTCCACTTCATTTGTACAGACAAAGGAATCGTCCGGTTGGAACATTAATGAAGTTTTATGTTAAAAACATCCTTAAGATTGATTTCATACTTAGTTTGGCATGTTTCTACGAGCTGTAACGGAACTTTTTGAACTTTTTTGTCCGACGTTTGGCGCGACCTGAACGCGTTTTGGATTTGTTTACCAAACGCCCTAACAATAGAAGCTATTTGGACATAACTGATGGACATTATCAAACAAATCAAACATTTATGGTGGAACTGGGAGTGCATTCTGATGAAGATCATCAAAGGTAAGTGAATATTTAAAATGCTATTTCTGAGTAATGTTGACTACCCAATATGGAGGGGAGGGTATCTTTTTGGCTGCTTTGTCTAAAGGCTGTACTCAGATTATTGCATTGTTTGCTTTCTCCGTAAAGTATTTTTGAAATCTGACACAGCGGTTGCATTAGGGAGAAGTTTATCTAAAATTCCATGTATAATAGTCGTATCTTTATCAATGTTTATTATGAGTATTTCTGTAATTTGATGTGGCTCTCTGCACAATCACCGCATGTTGTAGAACTACTGAACGTAACGCGCCAATGTAAACTCCGATTTTTTTTATATAAATATGAACTTTATCAAACAAAACATACATGTATTGTGTAACATGAAGTCCTATGAGTGTCATCTGATGAAGATCATCAAAGGTTAGTGATGAATTTTATCTGTATTTATGCTTTTTGTGACTCCTCTCTTTGGCTGGAAAAATGGCTGTGTTTTTCTGTGACTAGGTGCTGAACTAACATAATCGTTTGGCGTGCTTTCGTCATAAAGCCTTTTTGAAATCGGACACTGTGGTGGGATTAACAACAAGTTTATCTTTAAAATGATGTATAATATTTGTATGTTTGAGGAATTTTAATTATGAGATTTCTGTTATTTGAATTTGGCGCCCTGCACTTTCACTGGCTGTTGTCATATCGATCCCGTTTCAGCCGTAAGAAGTTAACTACCAATACACTGCTTAAAACTATAATTGTTCAGAATGTGTAGGTTTACTAGTTAAAAAGAAAATAAATAAAATGTAATTGTTCAATAAATGTGAAATTGTTCAATAATTCAATGTGTTGTATTTTTTAAAATCTGATCATATAAAATGTGTTGTGTTTATATTACTTTTACAAATAAAAATGTGATAAACAAAGCAATCGAAACTAACAAATGTCAAAACATATTTTTCAACGAGATGGCCAGTCAATTTGATCAACGTCATTGTGTATTCTACGTAATGACGCAGTTTTATGTTATTACGTAATGACGTCATCACGCAATTACATCACAACGTCATTTAGCAACTTTTAGCAACATTTCCTCTAGCAACTTCCCCTGAAAATTAGTTGGCAACACTGTCTGCCACTCCCAATTTTTCATTAACAGCGATGCTAATGCTGACTGTGGGGTATATACATTTTAAAAAACTAAGCCACATTTTGGTCAAAGTCTCTCAGGATCAATGGATGAATAAATCACTTTTTGTCAATAGAATTAAGTACATTTCACATTTTGGTGTACTGCCCCTTTAAATTAAATGGCAGTCGTTTTTACCACATAAATATAATAATAATATGAAAAATGGATTTACTTTGAGCACCTCTATCCCCTGAATGTTTGGACAGGTCCAAAATGTCACTTTCTGACCACTTCTAACAAATACGTATGGAAAGTGTTGTTCAAATCAAAAGGGGTGCAGTCAGAATGTGATTGAAATCAAGTGGAACCACCCTATACGACCCTATAGATAGAACCACCCTATAGATAGAACCACCCTATACGACCCTATAGATAGAACCACCCTATACGACCCTATAGATAGAACCACCCTATACGACCCTGTAGATAGAACCACCCTATACGACCCTGTAGATAGAACCACCCTATAGATAGAACCACCCTATACGACCCTATAGATAGAACCACCCTATAGATAGAACCACCCTATACGACCCTATAGATAGAACCACCCTATACGACCCTATAGATAGAACCACCCTATACGACCCTGTAGATAGAACCACCCTATACGACCCTATAGATAGAACCACCCTATAGATAGAACCACCCTATACGACCCTATAGATAGAACCACCCTATAGATAGAACCACCCTATACGACCCTATAGATAGAACCACCCTATAGATAGAACCACCTATACGACCCTATAGATAGAACCACCCTATACGACCCTATAGATAGAACCACCCTATACGACCCTATAGTTAGAACCACCCTATAGATAGAACCACCCTATAGATAGAACCACCCTATAGATAGAACCACCCTATAGATAGAACCACCCTATAGATAGAACCACCCTATAGATAGAACCACCTTATACGACCCTATAGATAGAACCACCCTATAGATGGAACCACCCTATACGGCCCTATAGATGGAACCACCCTATACGGCCCTATAGATGGAACCACCCTATAGATAGAACCACCCTATACGACCCTATAGATAGAACCACCCTATACGACCCTATAGATAGAACCACCCTATAGATAGAACCACCCTATACGACCCTATAGATAGAACCACCCTATAGATAGAACCACCCTATACGACCCTATAGATAGAACCACCCTATAGATAGAACCACCCTATACGACCCTGTAGATAGAACCACCCTATAGATAGAACCACCTATACGACCCTATAGATAGAACCACCCTATACGACCCTATAGATAGAACCACCCTATAGATAGAACCACCCTATACGGCCCTATAGATAGAACCACCCTATAGATTTTCTGAAAAAAAATCAAGGAAATGTCACAACTTAGGCATCTTCAATCATTTTGATAAGGTAGTTTTATCTTCTATGCAGGATGTCAAAGTATGATATAATAGAAGCCGTTACCTCAGGTAGCCGAAGTACTTTGCAATATTTTACACCATTTCTCAATCTGGAAGGTAAGTGGAAAAAGTATTCAAATGTATGTAGTGTTGTTTTATCCAACTAGACATATTGATCTTCTAATGCTAAAACGATCAACAAATTCCACAAATACTTACTTTTTACACCTTTCACAGCTGTACATGTTGTCCCCTGCAAAACAATGAATGAAGAAATGACTGACCATTTATTTCATGTTCTGATTATGAATGGATCATACAGCTGAAATCTAGGCACCTTATTCGACAACAACTCTTATCGTGACGAGTTTACCTTTGAGCTCATCAGCGACGAAGAAGGCGGCGAGGCAATCCTCCAGTGTGACCATAGGACCCCAAAACCAGCTGGGGATACAGGACACCACAAACCTGCAGAGGGGAGGGGGGAGGGGGACATGGGAGGGGGTGAATACATAGTAAGCACAATGTGGCTGTTACATATACTTTCATACTTGTAACAAGACGAATACATAGATGACGTTGGAACTGTGAATAACCGGCTGACGAGCTACTTCTTTGAGAGTCAACTACAGGGAGACAGGGGCTCGATTCTCCATAATGCTGCTGTGTGAACTTTATGATGTTTATGAACTGCTGCCATCTATGCGGGTGGCGAGTCTGCATGATCGGAGTCCCCCAACTCTGCTGGGGAAGTCCTGCTCTATCGCTCTCGCGGTTGTGTATGAAGTTATTGTCCTGTTTATTTGTGTATCCTCGTCCACAAGCTGTAAGGAAGTGACAGACTATTACTATTTGTGCTTAGTGGGTCTACTGTGTATGTTGTCCTAGTGGGTCTACTGTGTAAACTGTGTATGTTGTCCTAGTGGGTCTACTGTGTAAACTGTTTATGTTGTATGTCGTCCTAGTGGGTCTACTGTGTAAACTGTTTATGTCGTCCTAGTGGGTCTACTGTGTAAACTGTGTATGTCGTCCTAGTGGGTCTACTGTGTAAACTGTGTATGTCGTCCTAGTGTACTGTGTAAACTGTGTATGTTGTCCTAGTGGGTCTACTGTGTAAACTGTTTATGTTGTATGTCGTCCTCGTGGGTCTACTGTGTAAACTGTGTATGTCGTCCTAGTGGGTCTACTGTGTAAACTGTGTATGTCGTCCTAGTGGGTCTACTGTGTAAACTGTGTATGTCGTCCTAGTGGGTCTACTGTGTAAACTGTGTATGTCGTCCTAGTGGGTCTACTGTGTAAACTGTGTATGTCGTCCTAGTGGGTCTACTGTGTAAACTGTGTATGTTGTCCTAGTGGGTCTACTGTGTAAACTGTTTATGTCGTATGTTGTCCTAGTGGGTCTACTGTGTAAACTGTTTATGTCGTATGTTGTCCTAGTGGGTCTACTGTGTAAACTGTGTATGTCGTCCTAGTGGGTCTACTGTGTAAACTGTGTATGTCGTCCTAGTGGGTCTACTGTGTAAACTGTGTATGTTGTCCTAGTGGGTCTACTGTGTAAACTGTTTATGTCGTATGTTGTCCTAGTGGGTCTACTGTGTAAACTGTGTATGTCGTATGTTGTCCTAGTGGGTCTACTGTGTAAACTGTGTATGTCGTCCTAGTGGGTCTACTGTGTAAACTGTGTATGTCGTCCTAGTGGGTCTACTGTGTAAACTGTGTATGTCGTCCTAGTGGGTCTACTGTGTAAACTGTGTATGTTGTCCTAGTGGGTCTACTGTGTAAACTGTTTATGTCGTATGTTGTCCTAGTGGGTCTACTGTGTAAACTGTTTATGTCGTATGTTGTCCTAGTGGGTCTACTGTGTAAACTGTGTATGTCGTCCTAGTGGGTCTACTGTGTAAACTGTGTATGTCGTCCTAGTGGGTCTACTGTGTAAACTGTTTATGTCGTCCTAGTGGGTCTACTGTGTAAACTGTGTATGTTGTCCTAGTGGGTCTACTGTGTAAACTGTTTATGTTGTATGTCGTCCTCGTGGGTCTACTGTGTAAACTGTGTATGTTGTCCTAGTGGGTCTACTGTGTAAACTGTTTATGTTGTATGTCGTCCTAGTGGGTCTACTGTGTAAACTGTGTATGTTGTCCTAGTGGGTCTACTGTGTAAACTGTTTATGTCGTATGTTGTCCTAGTGGGTCTACTGTGTAAACTGTTTATGTTGTATGTTGTCCTAGTGGGTCTACTGTGTAAACTGTTTATGTCGTATGTTGTCCTAGTGGGTCTACTGTGTAAACTGTGTATGTCGTCCTAGTGGGTCTACTGTGTAAACTGTGTATGTCGTCCTAGTGGGTCTACTGTGTAAACTGTGTATGTCGGTGGGTCTACTGTGTAAACTGTGTATGTCGTCCTAGTGGGTCTACTGTGTAAACTGTGTATGTTGTCCTAGTGGGTCTACTGTGTAAACTGTGTATGTTGTCCTAGTGGGTCTACTGTGTAAACTGTGTATGTTGTCCTAGTGGGTCTACTGTGTAAACTGTGTATGTTGTCCTAACTGTGTAAACTGTTTATGTCGTCCTAGTGGGTCTACTGTGTAAACTGTTTATGTCGTCCTAGTGGGTCTACTGTGTAAACTGTGTATGTTGTCCTAGTGGGTCTACTGTGTAAACTGTTTATGTTGTCCTAGTGGGTCTACTGAGTAAACTGTTTATGTTGTCCTAGTGGGTCTACTGTGTAAACTGTGTATGTTGTCCTAGTGGGTCTACTGTGTAAACTGTGTATGTTGTCCTAGTGGGTCTACTGTGTAAACTGTGTATGTTGTCCTAGTGGGTCTACTGTGTAAACTGTGTATGTTGTCCTAGTGGGTCTACTGTGTAAACTGTGTATGTTGTCCTAGTGGGTCTACTGTGTAAACTGTGTATGTTGTCCTAGTGGGTCTACTGTGTAAACTGTGTATGTTGTCCTTGTGGGTCTACTGTGTAAACTGTGTATGTTGTCCTAGTGGGTCTACTGTGTAAACTGTTTATGTTGTATGTCGTCCTCGTGGGTCTACTGTGTAAACTGTGTATGTTGTCCTAGTGGGTCTACTGTGTAAACTGTTTATGTTGTATGTCGTCCTAGTGGGTCTACTGTGTAAACTGTGTATGTTGTCCTAGTGGGTCTACTGTGTAAACTGTTTATGTCGTATGTTGTCCTAGTGGGTCTACTGTGTAAACTGTTTATGTTGTATGTCGTCCTCGTGGGTCTACTGTGTAAACTGTGTATGTCGTCCTAGTGGGTCTACTGTGTAAACTGTTTATGTTGTATGTCGTCCTCGTGGGTCTACTGTGTAAACTGTGTATGTCGTCCTAGTGGGTCTACTGTGTAAACTGTGTATGTCGTCCTAGTGGGTCTACTGTGTAAACTGTGTATGTTGTCCTAGTGGGTCTACTGTGTAAACTGTTTATGTCGTATGTTGTCCTAGTGGGTCTACTGTGTAAACTGTTTATGTTGTATGTCGTCCTCGTGGGTCTACTGTGTAAACTGTGTATGTCGTCCTAGTGGGTCTACTGTGTAAACTGTGTATGTCGTCCTCGTGGGTCTACTGTGTAAACTGTGTATGTCGTCCTAGTGGGTCTACTGTGTAAACTGTGTATGTCGTCCTAGTGGGTCTACTGTGTAAACTGTGTATGTCGTCCTAGTGGGTCTACTGTGTAAACTGTGTATGTTGTCCTAGTGGGTCTACTGTGTAAACTGTGTATGTTGTCCTAGTGGGTCTACTGTGTAAACTGTTTATGTCGTATGTTGTCCTAGTGGGTCTACTGTGTAAACTGTTTATGTCGTCCTAGTGGGTCTACTGTGTAAACTGTGTATGTTGTCCTAGTGGGTCTACTGTGTAAACTGTTTATGTTGTCCTAGTGGGTCTACTGAGTAAACTGTTTATGTTGTCCTAGTGGGTCTACTGTGTAAACTGTGTATGTTGTCCTAGTGGGTCTACTGTGTAAACTGTGTATGTTGTCCTAGTGGGTCTACTGTGTAAACTGTGTATGTTGTCCTAGTGGGTCTACTGTGTAAACTGTGTATGTTGTCCTAGTGGGTCTACTGTGTAAACTGTGTATGTTGTCCTAGTGGGTCTACTGTGTAAACTGTGTATGTTGTCCTAGTGGGTCTACTGTGTAAACTGTGTATGTTGTCCTTGTGGGTCTACTGTGTAAACTGTGTATGTTGTCCTAGTGGGTCTACTGTGTAAACTGTTTATGTCGTATGTTGTCCTAGTGGGTCTACTGTGTAAACTGTTTATGTCGTCCTAGTGGGTCTACTGTGTAAACTGTTTATGTTGTCCTAGTGGGTCTACTGTGTAAACTGTTTATGTCGTCCTAGTGGGTCTACTGTGTAAACTGTGTATGTCGTCCTAGTGGGTCTACTGTGTAAACTGTTTATGTCGTCCTAGTGGGTCTACTGTGTAAACTGTTTATGTCGTCCTAGTGGGTCTACTGTGTAAACTGTGTATGTTGTCCTAGTGGGTCTACTGTGTAAACTGTGTATGTTGTCCTAGTGGGTCTACTGTGTAAACTGTGTATGTTGTCCTAGTGGGTCTACTGTGTAAACTGTGTATGTTGTCCTAGTGGGTCTACTGAGTAAACTGTGTATGTTGTCCTAGTGGGTCTACTGTGTAAACTGTTTATGTCGTATGTTGTCCTAGTGGGTCTACTGTGTAAACTGTTTATGTCGTCCTAGTGGGTCTACTGTGTAAACTGTGTATGTTGTCCTAGTGGGTCTACTGTGTAAACTGTGTATGTTGTCCTAGTGGGTCTACTGTGTAAACTGTGTATGTTGTCCTAGTGGGTCTACTGTGTAAACTGTGTATGTTGTCCTAGTGGGTCTACTGTGTAAACTGTTTATGTCGTCCTAGTGGGTCTACTGTGTAAACTGTTTATGTTGTCCTAGTGGGTCTACTGTGTAAACTGCGTATGTTGTCCTAGTGGGTCTACTGTGTAAACTGCGTATGTTGTCTTAGTGGGTCTACTGTGTAAACTGTTTATGTCGTATGTTGGTCCTAGTGGGTCTACTGTGTAAACTGTTTATGTCGTATGTTGTCCTCGTGGGTCTACTGTGTAAACTGTTTATGTCGTATGTTGTCCTAGTGGGTCTACTGTGTAAACTGTTTATGTTGTCCTAGTGGGTCTACTGAGTAAACTGTTTATGTTGTCCTAGTGGGTCTACTGTGTAAACTGTGTATGTTGTCCCAGTGGGTCTACTGTGTAAACTGTGTATGTTGTCCTAGTGGGTCTACTGTGTAAACTGTTTATGTTGTCCTAGTGGGTCTACTGTGTAAACTGTTTATGTTGTCCTAGTGGGTCTACTGTGTAAACTGCGTATGTTGTCCTAGTGGGTCTACTGTGTAAACTGTTTATGTCGTATGTTGGTCCTAGTGGGTCTACTGTGTAAACTGTTTATGTCGTATGTTGTCCTAGTGGGTCTACTGTGTAAACTGTTTATGTCGTATGTTGTCCTAGTGGGTCTACTGTGTAAACTGTGTATGTTGTCCTAGTGGGTCTACTGTGTAAACTGTGTATGTTGTCCTAGTGGGTCTACTGTGTAAACTGTTTATGTTGTCCTAGTGGGTCTACTGTGTAAACTGTTTATGTTGGTCCTAGTGGGTCTACTGTGTAAACTGTGTATGTTGTCCTAGTGGGTCTACTGTGTATGTCCTAGTGGGTCTACTGTGTAAACTGTGTATGTTGTCCTAGTGGGTCTACTGTGTAAACTGTGTATGTTGTCCTAGTGGGTCTACTGTGTAAACTGTGTATGTTGTCCTAGTGGGTCTACTGTGTAAACTGTGTATGTTGTCCTAGTGGGTCTACTGTGTAAACTGTGTATGTTGTCCTAGTGGGTCTACTGTGTAAACTGTGTATGTTGTCCTAGTGGGTCTACTGTGTAAACTGTGTATGTTGTCCTAGTGGGTCTACTGTGTAAACTGTGTATGTTGTCCTAGTGGGTCTACTGTGTAAACTGTGTATGTTGTCCTAGTGGGTCTACTGTGTAAACTGTGTATGTTGTCCTAGTGGGTCTACTGTGTAAACTGTTATGTTGTCCTAGTGGGTCTACTGTGTAAACTGTGTATGTTGTCCTAGTGGGTCTACTGTGTAAACTGTGTATGTTGTCCTAGTGGGTCTACTGTGTAAACTGTGTATGTTGTCCTAGTGGGTCTACTGTGTAAACTGTGTATGTTGTCCTAGTGGGTCTACTGTGTAAACTGTGTATGTTGTCCTAGTGGGTCTACTGTGTAAACTGTGTATGTTGTCCTAGTGGGTCTACTGTGTAAACTGTGTATGTTGTCCTAGTGGGTCTACTGTGTAAACTGTGTATGTTGTCCTAGTGGGTCTACTGTGTAAACTGTGTATGTTGTCCTAGTGGGTCTACTGTGTATGTTGTCCTAGTGGGTCTACTGTGTAAACTGTGTATGTTGTCCTAGTGGGTCTACTGTGTAAACTGTGTATGTTGTCCTAGTGGGTCTACTGTGTAAACTGTGTATGTTGTCCTAGTGGGTCTACTGTGTAAACTGTGTATGTTGTCCTAGTGGGTCTACTGTGTAAACTGTGTATGTTGTCCTAGTGGGTCTACTGTGTAAACTGTGTATGTTGTCCTAGTGGGTCTACTGTGTAAACTGTGTATGTTGTCCTAGTGGGTCTACTGTGTAAACTGTGTATGTTGTCCTAGTGGGTCTACTGTGTAAACTGTGTATGTTGTCCTAGTGGGTCTACTGTGTAAACTGTGTATGTTGTCCTAGTGGGTCTACTGTGTAAACTGTGTATGTTGTCCTAGTGGGTCTACTGTGTAAACTGTGTATGTTGTCCTAGTGGGTCTACTGTGTAAACTGTGTATGTTGTCCTAGTGGGTCTACTGTGTAAACTGTGTATGTTGTCCTAGTGGGTCTACTGTGTAAACTGTGTATGTTGTCCTAGTGGGTCTACTGTGTAAACTGTGTATGTTGTCCTAGTGGGTCTACTGTGTAAACTGTGTATGTTGTCCTAGTGGGTCTACTGTGTAAACTGTGTATGTTGTCCTAGTGGGTCTACTGTGTAAACTGTGTATGTTGTCCTAGTGGGTCTACTGTGTAAACTGTGTATGTTGTCCTAGTGGGTCTACTGTGTAAACTGTGTATGTTGTCCTAGTGGGTCTACTGTGTAAACTGTGTATGTTGTCCTAGTGGGTCTACTGTGTAAACTGTGTATGTTGTCCTAGTGGGTCTACTGTGTAAACTGTGTATGTTGTCCTAGTGGGTCTACTGTGTAAACTGTGTATGTCGTCCTAGTGGGTCTACTGTGTAAACTGTGTATGTTGTCCTAGTGGGTCTACTGTGTAAACTGTGTATGTTGTCCTAGTGGGTCTACTGTGTAAACTGTTTATGTCGTCCTAGTGGGTCTACTGTGTAAACTGTTTATGTTGTCCTAGTGGGTCTACTGTGTAAACTGCGTATGTTGTCCTAGTGGGTCTACTGTGTAAACTGCGTATGTTGTCTTAGTGGGTCTACTGTGTAAACTGTTTATGTCGTATGTTGGTCCTAGTGGGTCTACTGTGTAAACTGTTTATGTCGTATGTTGTCCTCGTGGGTCTACTGTGTAAACTGTTTATGTCGTATGTTGTCCTAGTGGGTCTACTGTGTAAACTGTTTATGTTGTCCTAGTGGGTCTACTGAGTAAACTGTTTATGTTGTCCTAGTGGGTCTACTGTGTAAACTGTGTATGTTGTCCTAGTGGGTCTACTGTGTAAACTGTGTATGTTGTCCTAGTGGGTCTACTGTGTAAACTGTGTATGTTGTCCTAGTGGGTCTACTGTGTAAACTGTGTATGTTGTCCTAGTGGGTCTACTGTGTAAACTGTGTATGTTGTCCTAGTGGGTCTACTGTGTAAACTGTGTATGTTGTCCTAGTGGGTCTACTGTGTAAACTGTTTATGTTGTCCTAGTGGGTCTACTGTGTAAACTGTGTATGTTGTCCCAGTGGGTCTACTGTGTAAACTGTGTATGTTGTCCTAGTGGGTCTACTGTGTAAACTGTTTATGTTGTCCTAGTGGGTCTACTGTGTAAACTGTTTATGTTGTCCTAGTGGGTCTACTGTGTAAACTGCGTATGTTGTCCTAGTGGGTCTACTGTGTAAACTGTTTATGTCGTTTGTTGGTCCTAGTGGGTCTACTGTGTAAACTGTTTATGTCGTATGTTGTCCTCGTGGGTCTACTGTGTAAACTGTTTATGTCGTATGTTGTCCTAGTGGGTCTACTGTGTAAACTGTTTATGTCGTATGTTGGTCCTAGTGGGTCTACTGTGTAAACTGTGTATGTTGTCCTAGTGGGTCTACTGTGTATGTTGTCCTAGTGGGTCTACTGTGTAAACTGTGTATGTTGTCCTAGTGGGTCTACTGTGTAAACTGTTTATGTCGTCCTAGTGGGTCTACTGTGTAAACTGTGTATGTCGTCCTAGTGGGTCTACTGTGTAAACTGTGTATGTTGTCCTAGTGGGTCTACTGTGTAAACTGTGTATGTCGTCCTAGTGGGTCTACTGTGTAAACTGTGTATGTCGTCCTAGTGGGTCTACTGTGTAAACTGTGTATGTCGTCCTAGTGGGTCTACTGTGTAAACTGTGTATGTCGTCCTAGTGGGTCTACTGTGTAAACTGTGTATGTCGTCCTAGTGGGTCTACTGTGTAAACTGTGTATGTCGTCCTAGTGGGTCTACTGTGTAAACTGTGTATGTCGTCCTAGTGGGTCTACTGTGTAAACTGTGTATGTTGTCCTAGTGGGTCTACTGTGTAAACTGTGTATGTTGTCCTAGTGGGTCTACTGTGTAAACTGTGTATGTTGTCCTAGTGGGTCTACTGTGTAAACTGTGTATGTTGTCCTAGTGGGTCTACTGTGTAAACTGTGTATGTTGTCCTAGTGGGTCTACTGTGTAAACTGTGTATGTTGTCCTAGTGGGTCTACTGTGTAAACTGTGTATGTTGTCCTAGTGGGTCTACTGTGTAAACTGTGTATGTTGTCCTAGTGGGTCTACTGTGTAAACTGTGTATGTTGTCCTAGTGGGTCTACTGTGTAAACTGTGTATGTTGTCCTAGTGGGTCTACTGTGTAAACTGTGTATGTTGTCCTAGTGGGTCTACTGTGTAAACTGTGTATGTTGTCCTAGTGGATCTACTGTGTAAACTGTGTATGTTGTCCTAGTGGGTCTACTGTGTAAACTGTGTATGTTGTCCTAGTGGGTCTACTGTGTAAACTGTGTATGTTGTCCTAGTGGGTCTACTGTGTAAACTGTGTATGTCGTCCTAGTGGGTCTACTGTGTAAACTGTGTATGTCGTCCTAGTGGGTCTACTGTGTAAACTGTGTATGTCGTCCTAGTGGGTCTACTGTGTAAACTGTTTATGTCGTCCTAGTGGGTCTACTGTGTAAACTGTGTATGTTGGTCCTAGTGGGTCTACTGTGTAAACTGTTTATGTTGGTCCTAGTGGGTCTACTGTGTAAACTGTGTATGTTGTCCTAGTGGGTCTACTGTGTAAACTGTGTATGATGTCCTAGTGGGTCTACTGTGTAAACTGTTTATGTCGTCCTAGTGGGTCTACTGTGTAAACTGTGTATGTCGTCCTAGTGGGTCTACTGTGTAAACTGTGTATGTTGTCCTAGTGGGTCTACTGTGTAAACTGTGTATGTTGTCCTAGTGGGTCTACTGTGTAAACTGTGTATGTTGTCCTAGTGGGTCTACTGTGTAAACTGTGTATGTTGTCCTAGTGGGTCTACTGTGTAAACTGTTTATGTTGTCCTAGTGGGTCTACTGTGTAAACTGTTTATGTTGAAAATAAATTAATCTAATCCCGATGTGGCAGATAAAAAGTCATTGAATAGAGCCGACACGATTCCCTTGTTCTACATGACAGACCATCATATCTGTTCTACACCACACACTCCCAGTCTATCCCCTTCCCCAGTACCCCCAACCCTCCAGCCCCATCCCCCTACCCCACAGCTCCCTCACCTGCGTATGGAGTCCATGATGTAGGTGATCCAGCCCTGGGAGCCGTAGACGTCCAGAGATACCCCGGTCTTGGCTGGGAGGTTCTGGTGGATGGAGGAGTGTAGCTTGGCCAGGTCCTCCTTACCTGGGATGGGCAGGGACAGGTCCTGGAAGGTCTCCACTGTGGTCGACACCTATAGGGGGAGAGGAGAGATGAGGAGGGAGAAGAGAGGGGAGAGCGAGCGAGAGATGGTTTTAACAATCTGAATTGATATTCCAAAGATGTAGAATCCATCATATTTATGGATAAAGTAGGATCAAGTTTAGGCATAAGAACATGTGGTAAAATGTCACTGTTGTAATGCATGTAACAGTTTTGTGAGGTTTCAATAGAAGAAGTGGAGCGACACACACAGCTCACCCTGTCACACGTCAGACACTGGACCAGGCTGAGGATTGAGCCGTCGAAGATGTCTGAGATGACGCTGCGGTAGTGAGACTGCTTCTGCTTCTTGGCACCCAGGAACAGCTGGGCTGTGGAGGATTATGGGAAACGTAGTTTGTGTATGAGGGGGTAGAGTGTGTGTGTGTGTGAGTGAGCGAGCGTACGTGACAGTGTGTATCTGTGTGTGTCGGTAGACTGCGTGACAGAATGTGTGTCTGTACGTGTATGTGAATTGTCCAGAACCCCCATACCTTTCTTAAAAGAGTATTCGGGCCCTGCAGAGCGGAAGGGGCTGGAGCGAGTGGGGCTAGGGGAGAGTTTAGGGTGCAGTTCCTGGACAGTACGGACGGGGCTGCAGGGGCGAGAATGGGGGCGCTTCTGCATCGATGCCTCATTGTCTGGCTCTGGGTAGAGGTGGGTAGGAGAGGAAGAGGGGACTTGTAGAGATTAATCACACATCACTACAACAGGTCTCTCCGCATACAGAAACAGACACACAGAGATACACACACTTACATATATTTTTTGATGTTCTACTTTCACCATCACCAGGCCCGTACCTGGAGTGCTGTTGCTCTGCGTCTGCCCCTGTGTCTGACTCGGACCCTGTGGCCTAGGGCTAGGGGGGGTCCCCTCCTCCTCCTCCGCTCCCCTCTCCAGACCACCCTCTTCGGCCACTGTCGTATCCACATCAGCGTCCTCGTCCATCTCCTGGGAGCCCCTGTGGAGGGGCGAGCCCAAAACCCTTTTCTCCTTCAGCCTCTCTTTCTCTGAGATGGGCCCCCCTGTGCCAACCCCTCTGCCCGTGCCTGTCCCCCCTCTTCCAACTCTCGGCCCCACCCCACACTCGTCCTGAATGAGCAGCTCGGGCTCCCCCAGTCCCCCTCCCTCCCCCCGGTCGCTGCTGGCACCTGAGTCGCAGGAGAGGAACTCGTCCTCAGAGGGGGAGCGGTCGCCCTCATCCCTCCTCTCATCCCCCTCCCCTCCCCCGCCACACTCTACCTGTGGCTCTTTGAGCTCCTCGTGGAGCTGGTCCATCAGACAGCGCAGGAACTCCTGGGTGTCCTACAGTAGAAAACACAGAGGGAGAGTGTGCTGAGCAGTCCTATACACTGAGACGTGTGTGTGTGTGTGTGTGTGTATAGTGAGGACAGTATTGTATGAATATTCCCTGCAGCTCCTAGGGACAGACAGAGACAGCCATTGAGACACACAGGCGTAACCACACACAGGCTTAACTCAACACCATTTTAGATTGAGATAAATTGATTTTCCATAAACAAAACCAAACAAGTGAAATACACACAATCCCATTCCAACATCCCAATCAATCCAACATTGAGGAACGGATTTGATCTGGTTAACTGTGGGTTAGTTAAATAATATCTGGATCCCAAATGGCACCCTATTCCCTATATACTGCACTGCTATGGCCCTGGTCAAAAGTAGTGCACTACATAGAGACTAGGGCATCATTTGGGGGGGACCATTTCATCATCTTGGCACCACACTACAAGATGCCAATCAGCTACACAACAATCAATCAACCAATCCAATTTCATTGTCCCCAAAGGGAAATTCAATTTGAGGTAACAGGGGTGATTCGGGGGGGGATGAGAGGGGACATAGTGAGAGGTGGGTTAGGTCAGGGGTCAGAGAGAGGGGTTGGGGCATTGTTTTGTTCCCTACCTGCTGGGAGCTTGCCCCTACCTGCTGGGCGTAGCCACGGAACATGGGGTTGACCAGCTTGATGCCCTGGGACAGACTGGTGGGGACTACGTAACTGGGCCTGGAGCAGAGACAATAGAGAGAGAGGGGAAAGAGAAAGTCTGTTTTTTCTTCTATTACATAAGTCAGACAGTATCTTGCTGCATTCTTGGATATCATCTTATGAATCTCTATTGCAAAAATGTGCACACTGAGAGGTACTCAGAAATATAAGTACTGTAACAGAGATAAGAAATATAGTGTCATGTGTGTGTATAGTACCGTTTCTTGTGCCAGAGCTCAGAGATGAGTTTCTGGTAGCTTTTGCACAGTGCGGGCTTTTTGTCAGTCCGCACCAGTCCACTGCAGTCCAGGAAGAACTGAGTGAGAGGAGGACTGGAGAGGAGAGAGATTAGAGGAGAAGAAAGACAGAAAGAACTGATCAGTCTATGTTCAAATCTATGAAAACGAATACAAACCCTTCTGCTGAGATGAAGGTGCACATACACATGCTCGCTCACACACTCAAACATTTTAGTGACAGGTCTCAGAAACATGTCAATCTATCTGCCATAAATCCCCAGACTAATGAGGAAATAAGACAGGAAGTGAGCTCACCAGTTGGACAGGGCTTGAAGCGCTGCGTTCATGTAGCAGGAGTTACCAATATTCTTCATCCCGGTCAAACCTTTCAGAGGATGAGATGTAGGTTAAAAAAAGCTCTAATAGTATCATACAAGTATATTTATAACATTAGGACTATATGGTAAGGCCACTCCGCGGCGTTTATACCTAACATTTGGAGAACACGCACGACACAGACCCTGTCAGTTAATGATGAACTTCAGTCTATTACCGTTACTTAAATGGGTCTGGTACCTGGTCTGGTACCTGGTCTGGTACCTGGTCTGGTACCTGGTCTGGTACCTTATTCTTCTCCTAACCCTGATCATCTGGCTCTCAGATCATTTGGGAGGTCTCTGCCCAAATCGGCTAATCGGCTAAATCGGCTAAATTCACTAAGGAATAGACCTGCAAAGCCTGTCAAAGGATGAAAGAACCAATTCTACAGAGTTCTAGACCTTGACAGCTGGCTTTTGCCTGATCGATGTTACATTTGTAACATAATATGTTAATTTAAGCTGCAGATCATATTTGATAGCTGTGATTGTGTCATCCATAAAGATAAAAATACAATGATGTAACGCTAAGAGTATCAGTTTAACTGTGGATATGCTGGACTATAGTTTTTACTGTTATTGAATAGATCCCATGACTTTGAGAGAAGGTTACCTCTGGGTTTGAGCACATCCTCCTCTGACTCTGACCAATCTTCTTCGGCTACCGCGATAGGGACTGCTTTCAACGGGTGGTGGTGACTCACTGGTTGATGAACTGCATCCTGGGAAAGTAAGTAATTGTTAAAAACAACAAATAATGACATCAGTGTCTGCCTGTGGAAAGCCAATTACACAATATATTAAAAGAACATAGGCTGTATTTCAGCTCACAAATGTAAATTGTAAACAGAATAGTTTAGTAAAACGTTATATTAAATAAATGCTTTATATATAGTGCATAATACAGTAATCATGAATAGTTTTTTCATGTTTACTAATGAGATATGGTAGCGTTACCCATATTTGATATCGGGCCCATCCCATATAGCGCCCTATTCCCTATATTGATATAGGGCCCATCCCATATAGCGCCCTATTCCCTATATTGATATAGGGCCCATCCCATATAGCGCCCTGTTCCCTATATTGTGCACTACTTTTGACCAGAGCCCAAATGGCACGTAAACATAGTATAGTTGACTATAATTCAGCTGACCTTTGTGCGATGGCGTACCTGGTGTTCCTTAGCTTTACAGTGGTGGGGAGTGTGTGTGGCAGACATAGCAGGTACAACTGCAGGCCTCTGCTCCAGAAACACCTCCCTCTCACACACATAGCACCAGATCCTGAAAGTGGTCAGGTTCACCGTCAGGTTGTGTTTATTTGCCT
The DNA here is from genome assembly GCF_023373465.1 of Oncorhynchus keta. Taxonomy (NCBI): domain Eukaryota; kingdom Metazoa; phylum Chordata; class Actinopteri; order Salmoniformes; family Salmonidae; genus Oncorhynchus; species Oncorhynchus keta. The sequence goes on from NC_068426.1 coordinate 41,629,918, forward strand.
TGGGGGATGAGCACACACACACACACACACACACTAAGCTTAGAAAAACGTTGTTGCATGCTTTCTAGAAATGGCATCTCTCACTACCCAAGGAAGAAAAAAGCTCTGTGAAAAACTCACCTGTGCATGTAGGGTGCTGTGGTCTGAAAAGGTTTCTCCACAGCCAACATATTGACACTCGCTCTGACCAAGAGAAATAAAGTAAATACATGAGAAATAAACATTTATGGGGTGAAAACTAAAATATGTATAAATCCATCTGAAAGAGTGTTATAAAAGTGTCATAATAACACATCCTGAGAATTATGTCATGGCCTTTTTAATTTTTTAATTTCACCTTTATTTAACCAGGCAAGTCAGTTAAGAACACATTCTTATTTTCAATGACGGCCTGGGAACAGTGGGTTAACTGCCTGTTCAGGGGCAGAACGACAGAACGACAGATTTGTACCGTGTCAGCTCGGGGGTTTGAACTCGCAACCTTCCGGTTACTAGTCCAACGCTCTAACCACTAGGCTACGCTGCCGCCCCTTTGAATCTATTTAAAAATATTTGGAGGAAAAACAGACCTACAGAAAACCCCTGTTTACCTGCAGACAGGCCCAGAGGTTGGGACCTCCCACTCCACACGACTGGCAGGATCCCTTCAGAACAGCACAGAAAACAAACCGTATTAGACAACAATCTAGGCTAAAAAACTATCATAGAACACCATCTCCTATGTGATTGTCAGACCACCAGAAATGTCTTCAAAAAATGTTGACCTTTTGCGAAGGCAAATCTAGTAGATGTGACTCAAAACTAAAAGACACGCATGACTTGTCACAAATTGCATTCCATACATATTGCAGAAGCTTGACACAGTCTCTCTTGAAACCATTCATGCTCACCTTGGATTTCTGCAGAAGCTCCTCCTTGGTTACCTCCCCTATGGAATTCAGGTGGGGACAAATGTCCCCCTGGTCACTCATGTCTATTAAACTTCTTCTAAAGATCAAAAAATAAACAAAAAGATATTAATCTATGACATTTTGTATGGGCAGGTAAAACATGAAATGGAAGCAAGCTGACAGAGTAAAAGGGCTTACAAGCAGTTACACTTCAATCAAGGTGTGTGTCTACTAACTCTACGAGTCAGCTATTACAAAATGTATGGAGGATTCATGATTGGAGGGAATTCAGCTAACAATGAAGCTCTTTGATTTAGCTAGCCGGCTACTCTACTCACTCAAACAAAGCTTTGAACTTGAAATCATATGGAACAATGCAACAATTCACTGTTGGGTGGTTCCATATGATTCCAATCACTTTCTGACTGCACCCCTTTTCATTTGAAAGAAACCTTCCATACATGTTTGCCCATGGTAGAAGTGGTCAGAAAGTTACTTTTTGGACCTGAATGCTAAAACATTCAAGAGATTGAGGTGCTAAAAGTTATCACTGGAAAATATATAATTTGAAAGCTTACAAACAGGGTTGTCCAACTATTTTCTGATTGACATTGTAATTTAAAAAAAAAAATGTTAACGTTAATTATCTAAAAACGTGTGAACTCCGATTTTTTTCATTTTCATATTTATTGTAGCTTAGACCCTATTTACAGCTTCTGAGGTGTTTGTGATGGGCCCGCCATCGGCTGAGACACAGCATACTCTTGCGTACTGGGAGGATATGGCTGATAAATGTACTAAATGTCATCTTTGAAATAGTACCACAAAGATAGGAGGTCCATACATCAAGAGTACGTTCACTTGCAATGGAATTATCCATTGTTGTAAATTCAACTGATCATCTTCCATAGGTAACCTATTGAAATATCGATCATTTAATAGACATTACCACTCAAGTTTACATTCAATGGTGGGTGGATGGGCGGCTATCTTTCAGGTACTACATGTTACTGGTGCACCAGCTCAATTGCAGTGGTCTGAAGGGATAGGTTCGATCTATGAATAACATTTCAATGATTGAAATAACACCCACCCTGTATTCAAGAGTATGCTGTGTCTGATGACGAGCACATCACAAACACCTGAGCTGATGTAAAATAGGGCTAAAATACAACATTTGTGAGTAAAAAAAAAGAAAGATAATTGATGTCAAAGGTTAAATAACAAAAAATATATATATATTTCAATAAAACATAGAATAGTTTGTACACTTTCAAATGATATCAAACTCAACAATTTGATATTAAACTAAAACTCAACCAGAAAGATATGAAATCCATGTTTTGTTTCCGAGCGAGGAGGTTCTCGCCATCTTAGCTGCCGCACATTTCTCATTCTCTTTGCAGGAACTAGTCGTTTAACACAAAACATGGAATGAATATCTTTATGAATTTGTTTTTTGTCGAACCACCTGCAACTGGAAACTGACATTTCTAAGCTACTTTTTTTTTCTCACCGAATCGAGTATAGCCAATTACATGTTAGATTAAAAAATCTATGTCGGCGGTTCGTATGGGGCTTTCCTGTCATGGACACCAAAAGTCTTTGTTTATCCAATGCTGTATATAAACCCTGGGATTGTAGATGCTATGTATTGGCCATTGAGAGGCTTTGAAGCCACCGGTCGGCCATTATGCCCATTCCCAGCATGAGCCGTCCTCAATAGAAATTATTGGAAGTAATGGAACAGTATTTCAATTAAATGTTAAGGACAAAATGACATGTACATCAGTAAGAAATAAGAAATTACACTTGAAAGGATGTTTTTAGATATTTTTAAGTTTTTAGCTCACATAATATAATTTAAAAGTATGTATTAAGGTGTCTGTAATATAATACATTTGGAAAAAACAGATGTAGACATTAATAAATGCATTGCTATAGCTTCCAAAGTATTGTTTTAAGACGGAGAGGGAGTGCCAAGTTGGAGGCACGGTGGATTCAACACTTATCCCCCAAAACTCATCTAGTGTCTCCGAACACCTGTGTGTAAACAGAAGACGGAATGGAACAAGTGATGTCGCTGAAAAATACTATTGGCTGCAACTGTGTTAAAACAGTATACAATAAGTGTATATTTTGCATTTGTGAAATTATTTTGATGTAAGATGAAAATAGTGTCCTTTATGTTTCTAGAACCGTGCGGTATTTGGCACTTGAGAATCGATTCACTGTAGACGGAGTATTTGACTGCCAGCCAATTCGCTTTATGAAAGGTCCTTGGACTATAAGGAATAAAAATCAGTCTCCTTTAGTCCATTATTGGGCTAGTGTACAATCTGTTGTTACCAAATTGGGTCAACTTTGAGCATCTCGAACTCATAAATGTTGTTGGCATTCCGGTCCAAAAAGTAACTTTCTGACCACTATTACCATGGCCGGGCAAACATGCATGAAAAAGATTTCGTTCAAATCAAAACGGGTGAAGTCAGAAAGTGATTGAAGTCGTAGAACGTCAACCCTGTAGCGAACTGCCTGACATTCCTTGCGCACTCTAGAAATTGATGATCAATTAATTCATCATCTAGCAACCGCATATCAGCCAACATAGGCATATTGTTTCGGAATTAAATCAAAGACGAGACAACATTTTTCTGCACTTTGGTTTGGCCACAGAGCCACCGAAATAACAGCTCTGTTGCAAACTTGAAGGCCCTGTTTTCCTCTCCAGACTAGCATCATATATTAAGGATGACAACAAATGCATGCTTTGCCGGAATTATATTTACCAACACCAGGCGATGTCAGAACAGTTCATTTACGGGAAAACTTCCGTTAAAGATAGCCAAACAGTAAGTTAACGTCTAACTAGTGATTGTACGCCAGCTAGCTGTTGTAACGTGAATGTACTACTGTTAGCTGCTGGTGCTGCCGTCGTACAGATTGGTTTTACGTCAGTGTTGTTATGCACAATGTCAGCAAGAACAAGAGCTATGGGGAGTGATAAGGGACATATATAAGCCAAAGCAACGGTACCACTTGACATGACATGATACCAACGCCTTACAGGCTGACTACACCGCTAGCATCACGTGCGTTGCAAAATAAATGTAGAAATCGCGCACGCCAACGAATGTCTGCGTTGCCAAGCGCTAAAATAGAATTCAGATCTATTTGTGAAGCAGATCACGTTGCAAGTCCTGCCTCTCCTGTCTCCTCATTGGTTTATAGAAGCAAATACCCATGCCATCTCCTCATTGGTTATACCCACCTGGGTGACTGAAAGACAAACGAGGTCGGTGGCATTAATGCACCTAATTTATGAATGTTGCCAATTGCAATATAAAGTCCAGAGAAGAAAAAGCCTAGAAGGAGGAGAGATGACTAGAAATGATTCGGTTGACCGTTTTATGTTTGGATTAATTGTCGTAGTAGAGGACCTTGTCTATTTCAGGTAAAAGAACAACTCAATGTTTATATCCCAGGACAAATGAGTTAGCAACAGCAAGCTAGCTCAATGGGACAAATTAGCTAGCAAGTGCAAGCTAGCTAGCTAAATTGACATAAATGTTTAATGCTTTTCAACCTGTCCCCAAATTAATGTAATTGGTTCAGTTTGTTTTGATATTTTAACCTGTGTGTCGTAACCACATTTGTTGTGGGGGGACAAAATAAATGCATGCACGATGGCGCATGCACGCAACCAGTTTGGGTTCCGTGTTACAGGGCTGGTCCCAGCCCAACAGCGCGATCAAAACCACCTTCCTTAGCGTTGGTCTCATTGTTGAAAGAGCCAAGTCTTTGCTTTCTTGACTACTTATTATTGCATTTCCCTCAAACTATGCATTTTGGAGGGAAATTGTATTATAGGCTCTCACAATAAATTGTTATGTATGCTACTTGGCAAATAAATGAATTAAATATGTAAAGAAATTATGCAATCAAACTTGTGCAACAGAAATTCAACATTCACATTTTGCTACTTTCTGTGAAGTCTGCGCATACAATTTGATGCATACGTTCAATTAAGCACTACAACTGCCTCTGCAACGCAATGCTGCAAGGCAAACGCAGCATTCCAAATTAATGTTCTTCTTGTGTACCAAAACGCAAAAACACAGTCGGTGTGTTCAAAGCGCTACTGACGCCTGTGTAATGGATGCGAAACGGCTAGCTAGTCAGCGGTGGTGCGCGCTAAATAGCATTTTAATCGGTGACGTCACTTGCTCTGAGACCTTGAAGTAGTGGTTCCCCTTGCTCTGCAAGGGCTGCGGCTTTTGTGGAGCGATGGGTAACGATGCTTCGTGGGTGACTGTTGTTGATGTGTGCAGAGGGTCCCTGGTTCGCGCCCGGGTATGGGCGAGGGGACGGTCTAAAGTTATACTGTTACACCTGCATCGCGTATTAATGAAAATCATAATGTGCATAGTTTATAGTTATATTAATTCAATCTCTACCATAAATGTTAGAAATGTACAATTTTTCCTGTGCCACATCAGTTTACAGAAATACTCATCATAAGCTTTGATAAAAGATACAAGTGTTATGCACAGAATTATAGATATACTTCTCCCTAAATGCAACCGCTGTGTCAGATTTCAAAAAAGCTTTACAGCAAAAGCAAACCATGCAATAATCTGAGTACAGTGCTCAGACACAATACAGATACCCGCCATGTTGTGGAGTCAGTAACAGTCAGAAATAACGTTATAAATATTCACTTACCTTTGATGATCTTCATCAGAATGCACTCCCAGGAATCCCAGTTCCACAATAGATGTTTGTTTTGTTCAATAAAGTCCGTCATTTATGTCCAAATACCTCCTTTTGTTGGGGGCGTTTAGCTCACAAATCCAAACTCATGAGGTGCAGGCAAGTCCAGGTCAAAGTTCAGACGAAAAGTCCAAAAAGTTATATAACAGTTCGTAGAAACATGTCAAACGATGTATAGAATCAATCTTTAGGATGTTTTTAACATAAATCTTCAATAATTTTCCAACCAGACAATTCCTTTGTCTTTAGAAATGCAATGGATCAGCTCATGGCCTTCAGCCAGACCCCCTTAGTCAAACAGCTCTCATTCTCTCACCCTTCACAGTAGCCTAAAACAAGGTTCTAAAGACTGTTGACATCTAGTGGAAGCCTTAGGAAGTTCAATATGACCCCATAGACACTGTATATTCAATAGGCAAATCAGATTTCCCACTTCCTGGTTGGATTTTTCTCAGGTTTTCGCCTGCCATATGAGTTCTGTTATACTCACAGACATCATTCAAATAGTTTTAGAAACTTCAGAGTGTTTTCTATCCAATACTACTGATAATGCTTTTCATCCGCTTTTATACGCTTTTCATCCGAATGTGAAAATGCTCCCCCCTATCCCTAACATTTGCCCTTGTATTTCAAGATTGTAAAATATAATAACATTATCTCGTGGACAGAGCTAGCCAATAACATCCCTTAATGCTCAGACAGATTCAATGGCTGTAGCATAGCGTATTCGACTGAATGATTAGCTAATAAATACTTGAGATATTATGAATAATAAGCATATGCTTTAACCTGATAATAGACTACTAATGATAATATAACCATTTCAAAACCCGAGCTAGTAACGTTAAGTAGCCTAGGTAAACTTAGCTGACCTTCAATTGAGGGAATTCAGCAGAGTTCTGAGACATTTTTACAACTCATTGAAACTCTGAAAATAAACACATGGGCAAATGTTACCAAACATGATAATAAAATAGGCCTGCATTACGGGTAGGCAGCTAATTGTTAAATTACACTTTCCAATTGTTAATTCTAATTGTTAAAGCCACTGTCTCTTCGCTGATAGCCTGTGAGTGAGATAATGCTAGCTAGCCAATGGGAGCGTAGTCGAACGCCCCTCTGAATAACACGGCGTGGGACAACATCCGGTGAAACTGGAGGGCGCGCAATTCAAATAAATAATCAGAATTATTATAGATTTTAAACATTTAGGTATATATAAGTGTCTTATATCGGCTGAAAGCTTAAATTATTGATAATATAACTGCACTGTCCGATTTACAGTAGCTATTACAGCGAAAACATGCCATGCGATTGTTTGAGGACGGCGCCCCACATCAAAATATTTGTCCACCGGCACAGGTTTCATAATGATTAAATATTCACTTAATTTTTGAAAGTCAATATACATTTCTATTTTCTCCTCAGATTCCCTCAAATGTAATCAAACTATAATATTTATTTTGGAAAGAAGTACGTTCAATAGGAAACCGATTTTAGCAGGTGCGTCCTGTCTTCCTGTCTTCAACATCCTGTCTTCAACAGTTTCCTTTCAATAATAATGTTTGAGTTTCTCAAAATCATTGTCACGTGGTTAATCATAACAATCTGAAGTAAAATTATGATCTAAAAGTAAAAATTCAACAATGGCTAGAGCACAAGCCATATGAACAGACACATTGATACACACTGTGATCCATTGGCGGCTAAAGAAATGAGAGCATAGGACTCAGAGACAGCCAATGCAGCAGTAGGCCTATAACTAGGCCTACTGCTGCATCAAGTAAAAATACGTAGGCCTAAAGCCGACAACTAAAAACAGTAGAACATATCCTGATTACATTTCTTAATTCAATCACATTCATCTCTCTACTCTGTCTCCCTTTCTGTCTGTCTTGACTTGAGCTATTGCTAGTGAAGTGTAACATTGTAATCATGGGTCCAGCCCAAAGCTGTTGCTAGCGAACTTGCAACATTGTATAAACTAGCCGATTCTGGGACAAATAGCTGTTTTTATGACGTTTCTACTGGATATATGGGATCATCAGATCATGATATTTTGCTCTTTCACACAGAGGATTGGTGATTATAGAGGCCTGGAGTTAGGGTGACCACATGTCCCGGATTGTGCGGGACAGTCCTCATTTTGGCCCTTTGACCTGCATCCCAAAACCAAACAATCATGTCCCATATTTTATCAACAAATTCAAACCACTAATTTAGTAAAAAAAGCATGATTTGTCCCATATTTCAGTCAGACATTCCAACTTGTCTCTTGCAGTCCCATTGCGTGTATGAAAATATATACAGTAGGTCCCTATATCATAAGGATGTTGTACTGGTTATGTTAAACACTTGTCCAATCGTTGTTGACAAGGAGATCATAGGCCAATATCCAGAACTTAGGGAGGACAGTTAGCTTCCTGTTTTTGTGAAAAATAGTATGCAGCATCATCTCGATATGTAGTGTACAAAAGTTGCATACACAAAACCTTCTGCTAACATTTCTGTAAAGCCGTCTACGCATACAGGTCGGCGTATACGTTATTTATCGAACGTTATATGCGTTCGATAAATCCAACCACACCGAACGCACTGTAACACAATGTTGTAAGGCAAACGCAGCGTTTCATTGGAAATGAATGTAATTATGGTGTACCAAAATGCATAAACGCTGTCGGTGTGTTCGAAGCGTTAGTTCTAACAACTTTCAACAAATGTGCTTCAGACAGAGCTACAAAAGTCAGTAGGCCTAAATAGCCATATTAGACTGAAATATAAGGTAATTTCGTCAAACTTGTGAGGCTCTCCGTGCTCATTAGTTGCTCATTCAACATATTTGCTGCTACTTCACTCAATCCCATTTTAAAAGTCTCCCTAACTGTCTTACATTCCTTGAGACCAACCAGAAATGTTTAATTGGCAAAATATTCCCTGATTTTCATCAAACAGCCTCACGTGGTCTCTCGTTTCTGCACCAACAAATTTTGCGCAAGGCAAAGCACAAGCTTATAGGTGCGCTTCGTTCTGTATAGGAGCACACTTGGGTGTTGCTCCGCCACTTCTCACAATGATGCTTGTTTAGTCAAATTTAGATCAAAGCTGAATAATTGTCTTGGAAGATCACAATGATTAATTAGTATTCTGCATAACAGAAACAAATATTAGGCCAAAACTCAACCAAAAGAATGTGCATGGATTGAAACAAAATACATGAAGGCCATAGTGATGTCCCCCAGAAAATAGTCATGTAGGCAACACTGTCCTGCAAAATCCTCCTGTTGTCCCGCATTTGGGTATTTTAAATGTGGTCACCTTAACTGGAGTGTTGGAAAGATTTTTCAAATACATCCATTCGCAATGGATTTAAAAAAAAATAAAAACAGACTTCGTTGATTTGTGTGAAGTGAAGAAAAAATGAAGCGAATTTTATTAGTGGTGTAAGTGGTGAGTTAAGACAATCAGAAATCATACATTTACGCACCATAACCCCTCCTCTCTTCTTCTTAAGACGCATCATATCCCCCTCTTCTTCTTGATGCAACTTTATATTATACTCAAGACACATATTATCTTCACAGATATTTTAGACGCTTTTCACTGACAGACGCAACTCAATCAGCTAGACTTATTGCCACGCGCACTACCCAAATTACGTGCTTCCCAAATAGGCATAGGCTAATGATCCTCTGTGGCTAAGTCATGCTCCTGGTGAAGTACTTTTTATTATTTTATTTAGACAGGAGTAATTATATTATTTTGGCGAAACATCCATTTAATTTAGGGCAATCCAGCATCCTAACTGTGCACCCGCCAACTTTCATCTACAATTCGCAAAAGGGTGAAACCAGAGATCTGTATATAATGACACTATGCTCATGTCTCTACCCTAACAATGAGAGTTTTGTCTCAATGGCCGGAAGGCAGGCAACAAGCTTAGGTTAGCATATTATGCCCATAAAAACGCATTGTCTTATTCTGGACAGATTTTGGCGAGAGTGAGCCCTCTCGCTTCGCTTCTTCCTCTCTGCTGAAACTGTGTCACTGGAGAAAGCATCCGAGTGGGCGAAACAGCGCAACTCGCCACAAACATACCTACTTGTTAACAAAATTAAGGAAGTTTCCTTTAAAATTATTCATAAATATTATCCTGCCAACCACTATATGAAGAAGTTTAAGGAAAACATCAACTCAAATTGCTCCTTTTGTAATGACCACCCAGAAACAGTTGTGCATCTTTTTTGGCATTGTATGCATGTAAGAAAACTGTGGCAAGACATCAGTAGGTTTATAATTGAACACATTTATGAAGATTTTACACTATTGTGGAGAGATGTACTGTTTGGATTCTTTACATACAATAGAAATAAGCGGAATCATTTTTATGTAATTAATTTCATTATTCTTTTGGCCAAATTTCATATACACAAATGTAAATTTACAAACAGAAAACCACATTTTCGTATCCTACAAAAAGAAATTGAACTGTATTTTAAGACGGTTAAATGCTCTACTAACAAAAAATCTGTTAGAATTGTAAGTATATGCATGTCCCTTAAGGTCCTTGTGTAATTATACCCCCTAGCTCGATTGTCCATTGTTTGTAATCTATGTATGCTTGTGTTCCCTCATGTGCTGTATGTATTGATTTGTTGTTAATAAAAAAATAAAAATAAAATAATAAAAAAATAAATAAAAAGAAACAGCGCAACTCAATGTGTAGCCCATGTATCGGGTGCGGTCTGGTCATACATAGTATGACATGTCATACATACTCTTTTGGTCCAGACAGCATCAGATACATTGGGCTACACATAACGAGACAATGGGGCGCTGTTTCGCCCGCTCGGATGTTTTAACAGAGATGGATGCTTCTTACTGTCCATGTGCGTCTCGGTCAAATAAATTATAAATATTTCAGTATGTTATTTGGACGGGTAAGGAGATCCGGTAGCCTGGCCCGTCCGTAACACCATCCCTGGATTGAAACGAGAACCATGTGTAGCCTACAGTGAATAAATACATGAGATTTGAGGCTCTCTCTCACGAATTGCTTGTATAATGTACACACATAATTTCAGTTTGTGAATGGGTGTTGGATAATTGTTTTTTTTTAGACATTATAAAGAAACCCTATTATAAACAAGTGTAACACTGCCATGTTGATCTGAGCTTTTCTGTTGGAAAAAAGGCATTTGTGTCCGACTTTTGTCAATTGCAGATTTACCTCCGACTTCACTCCTCGACTTTGGTCTAGTCGGTTGCTTTAGCCACTCAAATGCTCCCAATATTAGGATAAATTACTAGAGGGGCTATGTCATAAACTCTCAAAGTTCCAGAATGGAATGAAAATGGAAGCCATATTGGTCAGGGAGAAATCCAAACCAGTCTAATTGGAATTAATGGCATAATCCTGATTTGACTTCATGCGGAAAATAAAAGTAAGGCATGTGATATCAGAAATTGTGTAATGGAATTATTGTCAACCTAGAATTGTCAAAAATTATAAATACAGTTTATATAGGTTTCATACCCATTTTCTGTATAAATATCCTCTATAATATATGTAAACATACCATAAATATCTAAATAGTTATTTTCTTGGAAAGTGCTATTGGAGTGCTGTTATGTGATACAATAGCGGTACTTGTTACACTTACAACCTTTGTAAATCCAATCTTCAGCTGATTTCAGCCAGTGTTTGGCTGTGGATTGACTGCATTGTTTGAATATAATGTTGGCATATTGGCAGTTAATTTGAAACATTTATAGCATCATTCCTGTATAACTGGCTAGCTAGCTAACAAACAAACAGTGCAGATCAATTCTTCAAATTCCTAATTTTACACAATATCTTATCACAACACTGGCAAACCATGGTTGACCAACTCCCTGACCAAAATGGCTGTCTATTATGCCATCATAAGAAGGTTCATCATGTCCATTCTAGTATTCTAATTCCCAGTTCTATAGTCTACAATCATCCCTGGTTGAATTAGGCACAATAGGAAGCTATACATTTTTATAATGTTCTCTACCTGTCACAATTTTAAGGTTACATATATTCAAAGTTCTATATTTTTCTATTTTCTCTACTGATCACAATTTTGAAGTTCTATATCTGGAAGCTATATATTTTTGCATTTTCTCTCCCCATGTCCTCCTGGCTAGGATGAAGTACATTGAGACAGAGCCGAAGAAGGGCTTGGCGGTAGTGGAGGTACAGAAAGTTGAAGGAACACAGAAGACCTCCTGTACGAGTTGCCGGAGAACATCTGGACCAAGGAGACAGGCGACGTTGTCCAATAAAATGCTAAATGGGATCCCCGGGGTTGACCTAGGCATTTAGTGAGTTGTCTCAAAATGTTTCTACGGCTGTGGTAGTGACCAGATTTTGGAGCTTGGTGTAGTTTTTTTAAAATCACTTGTTGAAACTGTATTAATGTCAGCAATAATCGTACTGCAACAAATCCAGTGACTGAAAACCAACAGCTTTGGTGTTTGTTGATCTCTATTACTATCTTTAAGCGCATCTTGTTTGTGTGTGTTTGTGTGTGTTTATGGACATATTCAATCAATCCCTATACCAGTCTGCTGTTCCCACATGCTTCAAGAGGGCCACCATTGTTCCTGTTCCCAAGAAAGCTAAGGTAACTGAGCTAAACGACTACCGCCCCGTAGCACTCACTTCCGTCATCATGAAGTGCTTTGAGAGACTAGTCAATGACCATATCACCTCCACCCTACCTGACACCCTAGAGCCACTCCAATTTGCTTACCGCCCAAATAGGTCCACAGACGATGCAATCTCAACCACACTGCACACTGCCCTAACCCATCTGGACAAGAGGAATACCTATGTGAGAATGCTGTTCATCGACGACAGCTTGGCATTCAACACCATAGTACCCTCCAAGCTCGTCATCAAGCTCGAGACCCTGGATCTCGACCCCGCCCTGTGCAACTGGGTACTGGACTTCCTGACTGGCCGCCCCCAGGTGGTGAGGGTAGGCAACAACATCTCCACCCCGCTGATCCTCAACACTGGGGCCCCACAAGGGTGCGTTCTGAGCCCTCTCCTGTACTCCCTGTTCACCCACGACTGCGTGGCCACGCACGCCTCAAACTCAATCATCAAGTTTGCGGACGACACAACAGTGGTAGGCTTGATTACCAACAATGACGAGACGGCCAACAGGGAGGAGGTGAGGGACCTCGGAGTGTGGTGTCAGGAAAATAACCTCACACTCAACGTCAACAAAACTAAGGAGATGATTATGGACTTCAGGAAACAGCAGAGGGAACACCCCCCTATCCACATCGATGAAAAGTAGTGGAGAGGGTAGGTTTAAGTTCCTCGGCATACACATCACGGACAAATTGAATTGGTCCACTCACACAGACAGCATCGTGAAGAAGGCGCAGCAGCGCCTCTTCAACCTCAGGAGGCTGAAGAAATTCGGCTTGTCACCAAAAGCACTCACAAACTTCTACAGATGCACAATCGAGAGCATCCTGGCAGGCTGTATCACCGCCTGGTATGGCAACTGCTCCGCCCACAACCGTAAGGCTCTCCAGAGGGTAGTGAGGTCTGCACAACGCATCACCGGGGGCAAACTACCTGCCCTCCAGGACACCTACACCACCCAATGTTACAGGAAGGCCATAAAGATCATCAAGGACATCAACCACCCGAGCCACTGCCTGTTCACCCCGTTATCATCCAGAAGGCGAGGTCAGTACAGGTGCATCAAAGCTGGGACCGAGAGACTGAAAAACAGCTTCTATCTCAAGGCCATCAGACTGTTAAACAGCCACCATTAACATTGAGTGGCTGCTGCCAACACACTGACACTGACACCGACTCAACTCCAGCCACTTTAATAATGGGAATTGATGGAAAATGTAAAATATATCACGAGCCACTTTAAACAATGCTACCTAATATAATGTTTACATACCCTACATTATTCATCTCATATGTATACGTATATACTGTACTCTATATCATCTACTGCATCTTTATGTAATACATGTATCACTAGCCACTTTAACTATGCCACTTTGTTTACATACTCATCTCATATGTATATACTGTACTCGATACCATCTACTGTATCTTGCCTATGCTGCTCTGTACCATCACTCATTCATAATCCTTATGTACATATTCTTTATCCCCTTACACTGTGTATAAGACAGTAGTTTTGGAATTGTTAGTTAGATTACTTGTCGGTTATTACTGCATTGTCGGAACTAGCAGCACAAGCATTTCGCTACACTCGCATTAACATCTGCTAACCATGTGTATGTGACAAATTTGATTTGATTTGTTTGACCCCCCACGGCTTGGATAGAGAGCATTGTTTATTTCTTTATTCCTCAGATAAAGAACAGCATCTTTACGGAGGAGGCCAAATAGCCCTTGGCTCTCTCGGGATATACTAGTCCGTCTAGCCAGTTGGGTTCTCAGTTCATCGCGCATACAGTAATAAATATCTCTCCGGGAAGAAGAAGGGGCGGGGTTGCATGTTTCATGATTAACGACTCATGGTGTGATTGTGATAACATACAGGAACTCAAGGCCTTTTGTTCACCCGACCTAGAATAACTCACAATCAAATGCCGACATATTACCTCCCAAGAGAATTATCTTTGGTTATAGTCACAGCCGTGTATATCCCCCCTCAAGCCGATACCCCAACGGCCCTAAAAGAACTTCACTGGACCTTATGCAAACTGGAAACCACATATCCTATTTATTGTAGCTGGGGATTTTTTAAAAAGCAAATTTGTGAAAAAGTCTGTCTGAAGTTCTATCAACACGTTGACTGTAGTACGTACCTGAGAACTATTCAACGCTGGTCTAACCAATCGGAATCAACTCTTCAAGATTGTTTTGTATCACGTGGACAAGGATATGTTCCTGGCAGCCTCCACAAATAACGTTGACGAATATACTGATACGGTGACTGAGTTTATCAGGAAGTGTATAGGAGATGTACCCACTGTGACTATTAAATCCTATCCTAACCAGAAACTGTGGATAGATGGCAGCATTCGCACAAAACTGTGATGGCCACTCCAATACCTTGACTTTGTTGTCCGTAAGCCATTTTGCCACAACTTTGGAAGTATGCTTGGGGTCATTGTCCATTTGGAAGACCCATTTGCGACCAAGCTTTAACTTCCTGACTGATGTCTTGAGATGTTGGTTCAATATATCCACATCATTTTCGTTCCTCACGATGTTATCTATTTTGTGAAGTGCACCAGTCCCTCCACAACATGATGCTGCCACCCCCGTGCTTCACGGTTGGGATGGTGTTCTTCGGCTTGCAAGCCTCCCCCTTTTTCCTCCAAACAAAACGATGGACATTATGGCCAAACAGTTCTATTTTTGTTTCATCAGACCAGAGGACATTTCTCAAAAAATGACGACCTTTGTCCCCATATGCAGTTGCAAACCATAGTCTGGCATTTTTTTATGGCGGTTTTGGAGCAGTGGCTTCTTCCTTGCTGAGCGGCCTTTCAGGTAATGTCGATATAGGACTCGTTTTACTGTGGATATAGATACTTTTGTACCTGTTTCCTCCAGCATCTTCATAAGGTCCTTTGCTGTTGTTCTGGGATTGATTTGCACTTTTCCCACTAAAGTACGTTCATCTCTAGGAGACAGAACGCATCTCTTTCCTGAACGGAATGACGGTACCTTCAGTATTTTGTGATCCTGGACAACACCCTGTCGTTCTCAACTAACATCAAGGCGGTGTCCCATTCCTGTAGGTTCATGCTCTACAACATCCGCAGAGTACGACCCTGCCTCACACAGGAAGCGGCGCAGGTCCTAATCCAGGCACTTGTCATCTCCCGTCTTGATTACTGCACCTCGCTGTTGGCTGGGCTCCCTGCCTGTGCCATTAAACCCCTACAACTCATCCAGAACGCCGCAGCCCGTCTGGTGTTCAACCTTCCCAAGTTCTCTCACGTCACCCCGCTCCTCCGCTCTCTCCACTGGCTTCCAGTTGAAGCTCGCATCCGCTACAAGACCATGGTGCTTGCCTACGGAGCTGTGAGGGGAACGGCACCTCAGTACCTCCAGGCTCTGATCAGGCCCTACACCCAAACAAGGGCACTGCGTTCATCCACCTCTGGCCTGCTCGCCTCCCTACCACTGAGGAAGTACAGTTCCCGCTCAGCCAAGTCAAAACTGTTCGCTGCTCTGGACCCCCAATGGTGGAACAAACTCCCTCACGACGCCAGGACAGCGGAGTCAATCACCACCTTCCGGAGACACCTGAAACCCCACCTCTTCAAGGAATACCTAGGATAGGGTAAGTAATCCTTCTCACCCCCCTAAAAGATTTAGATGCACTATTGTAAAGTGGCTGTTCCACTGGATGTCATAAGGTGTATGCACCAATTTGTAAGTCGCTCTGGATAAGAGCGTCTGCTAAATGACTTAAATGTAAATGTAATGTAAATATTTTGGAAATTGCTCCCAAGGATGGATGAACCAGACTTGTGGAGGTCTACAATTTTTTTTCTGAGGTCTTGGCTGATTTCTTTTGACTTTCCCATGATGTCAAGCAAAGAGGCATTGAGTTTGAAGGTAGGCCTTGAAATACATCCACAGGTACACCTCCAATTGACTCAAATTATATCAGTTAGCCTATCAGAAGCTTCAAAAGCCATGACATCATTTTGTGGTATTTTCCAAGCTATTTAAAGACACAGTCAACTTAGTGTATGTAAACTCCTGACCCACTGGAATTGTGATACAGTGAATTATAAGTGAAATAATCTGTCTGTAAACAATTGTTGGAAAAATGACTTGTGTCATGCACAAAGTAGATGTCCTAACCGACTTGCAAAAACTATAGTTTGTTAACAATACATTTGTGAAGTGGTTGAAAAACAAGTTTTAATGACTCCAACCCAAGTGTATGTAAACTTCCGACTACAACTATAAACATGGCAAGAAGACTGGGAAAGAATACAGAGAAGAATACTGGCAGAATACAAACCGTGTAGTTATTCCCTCCACAAGGCAATCAAACAGGCAAAACGGCAGTATAGAGACAAAGTGTGGTGAAAAAGGTTTAACAGCACCTAAACCCTCACAAACTTTTACAGATGCACAATTGAGATCATCCTGTCGGGCTGTATCACCACCTGTTACGGCAACTACACCGCCCACAACCACAGGGCTCTCCAGAGGGTGGTGCGGTCTGCCCAACGCATAACCGGGGAAAAATACCTGCCCTCCAGGACACCTACAGCACCTGTCACAGGAAGGCCAAAAATATCATAAAGGACAACAACCACTAGAGCCACTTCCTGTTCACCCCACTATCATCCAGAAAGCGAGGTCAGTACAGATGTGTCAAAATTAGGACACACTCATTCAAGGGTTTTTTCTTTATTTGTACTATTTTCTACATTGTAGAATAATAGTGAAGACATCAAAACCATGAACTAAAACATATGGAATCATGTAGTAATCAAAACAAATCAAAATATATTTATATTTTAGATTCTTCAAATTAGCCACCCTTTGCCTTGAAGACAGCTTTGCACACGCTTGGCATTCTCTCAACCAGCTTCATGAGCTATTCACCTGGAATGCTTTTTCAACATTCTTAAAGGTGTTCCCACATTTGCTGAGCACTTGTTGACTGCTTTTCTTTCACTCTGCGGTCCAACTCATCCCAAACCATCTCAATTGAGTTGAGGTCAGGTGATTCTGGAGGCCAGGTCATATGATGCAGAACTCCATCACTTTCCTTCTTGGTCAAATATCCCTTAGAAAGCCTGGAGGTTTGTGTTGCGTCATTGTCCTGTTGAGAAACATATGATAGTCCCACTAAGCTCAAACCAGATGGGATGGCATATTGCTGCAGAATGCTGTGGTAGACATGCTTGCTAAGTGTGCCTTGAATTCTAAATAAATCACAGACAGAATCACCAGCAAAGCACCCGCACACTATTACACATACTCCATTACACGTCCTCCTCCATGCTTCACGGTGGGAACCACACATTCTGAGATCATCTGTTCACCTACTCTGCGTCTCACAAAGACGCAGCGGTTGGAACCAAAAACCTCAAATTTGGAATCATCAGACCAAAGAACAGATTTCCACCGGTCTCAAATCAAATCAAAGTTTATTTGTCACATGCTCCGAATACAACAGTTGTAGACCTTACAGTGAAATGCTGACTTACAGGCTCTAACCAATAGTGCAAAAACGTATTAGTTGAACAATAGGTAAGTAAAGAAATAAAAACAACAGTAAAAATGCAGTGAAAAATAACAGTAGCGAAACTATATACAGTAGCGAGGCTACATACAGACACTGGTTAGTCAGGTTGATTGAGGTAGTATGCACATGAATGTATAGATACAGTGACTATGCATATATGATAAACAGAGAGCAGCATCAGTGTAAAAGAGGGGCTGGGGGGGGGCACACAATGCAAATAGTCCAGGTAGCCATTTGATTATGGCTTGGGGGTAAAAAATGTTGAGAAGCCTTTTTGTTTTAGACTTGGCACTCCGGTACCGCTTGCCATGTGGTAGTAGAGAGAACAGTCTATGACTGGGGTGGCTGGGGTCTTTGACAATTTTTAGGGCCTTCCTCTGACACCGGTGTAGAGGTCCTGGATGGCAGGCAGCTTAGCCCCAGTGATGTTACTGGGCCGTACGCACTACCCCCTATACTGCGTCTAATGTCCATTGCTCATGTTTCTCATGGCTCAAGCAAGTCTCTTCTTATTACTGGTGACCTTTAGTAGTGGTTTCTTTGCAGAAATTCGACCATGAAGTCCTGATTCAGTCTCCTCTGAACAGTTGATGTTGAGATGTGTCTGTTACTTGAACTCCGTGAAGCATTGATTTGGGCTGCAATTTATCCTCTGCGGCAGAGGTAACTCGGGGTCTTCCTTTCCTGTGGCGGTCCTCATGATAGCCAGTTTCATCATAGCGCTTGATGGTTTTTGCGTCTGGACTTGAAGAAAATGACAAAGTTCTTGTACTTTTCCTGATTGACTGACCTTCATGTCTTAAAGTAATGATGGACTGTTGTTTCTCTTTGCTTATTTGAGCTGTTCTTGCCATAACATGGACTTTGTCTTTTTCCAAATAGGGCTATCTATTGTATACCACCCCTACCTTGTCACAACACAACTGATTGGCTCAAACGCATTAAGGGAAGAAATTCCACAAATTAACAAGGCACACCTGTTAATTGAAATGCATTCCAAGTGACTACCTCATGAAGCTGGTTGAGAGAATGCCAAGAGTGTGCAAAGCTGTCATCAAGGCAAAGGGTGGCTACTTTGAAGAATCTCGAATATATAAAATATATTTAGATTTGTTTAACACTTTTTTGGTTACTATATGATTCCATGTGTTATTCCATAGTTTTGATGTCTTCACTATTATTCTACAATGTAGAAAAAACATTTAAATAATGAAAAACCTTGGAATGATTAGGTGTTTTTCCACACTTTTAACTGGTACTCTATATAAACATTCACACACCGTTTTGAGAGAATCAACTGTTGACACAGATAGGATAACACAGTATTTCTGAAATGAAGAGATGTTTATATTTTTAGCTGACATATTTTGACCTATTAGAGAAGCCAACTGTCAATCTGCACTCGTCTGTCCCAGCTGTGGAACCACCCAAACATCGCAAGAGGCCCAACAACGAGAAGGCCACTGATAACTACCACTTCGAGAAGTTAAAGAAGAGGAATCACAGATACTGGGGACAGAATCTCTACTAAACATGCTTTTTAGTCTCGGACTAGGCTTAATCTGTGTCCTGGAAGCCAGCCCTAAATGTTCTTCAGAAAACAAAAGTCTGCCTGTTTTCCTCGTGAACACCTTTGTCTTTATAGCCCCTTCTCATTTTTGTTTCCAGCATTGTTATATTGTCTGGGACTTGATCATTGTTTTGTATTGTCTATATTTGTATTTTACCATTGCAGATAGCATGTGAAATGTCATAAATCTGAATTATGTGATGGTGTCATGCCATCCTTGGTTTCCACAATACATTTCCCATGCTATTTTAGAATTCTTGTGTCAAAGTTTGAATAAAAGTATTTTTGTTGTAGCAGTATACATTTTCAGATTTTCCCATAAATTTCTGGGATTTTTAAAAAGATAAAAGGCCGAAGCTTGAGTTTATAATTATGTTTTATTGACTTGTCTAATCCTTCATGGAATTAACAGACGCGTACTAACTGAAATTGCAAAATTACAAAAATAATGCTGCAAAAGAAACCCAATAACATGTCCATGACATGCTGTCCTATAGTCATACATTTAAACATGTTTTAACAGAACGAAAGAAAATGGCATCTAGTAATACTGTACATCTCTGCCACTAGGTTAACAAACTAGTTGTATTATTACTTCTAATCTTGTCCCAACTATTCATGAATGAACAACACTAAAATTGCAAATACATCCCTACAGATCTTACAGCATTTATGAACTGTTACAGTTGATTATCATGATTGATTTCATAAAATATGTGTGATGTTTGTGCAGTTTGGAGTGTTGTTAGAACCATAGTTATACCGTAGTTATACACAGTGATGGAGGGAGAGGTCCATTCTCTTGTTCCAATAGAAGGTTTGTTTTGTTTAGCAACCAAACCGACCTGTGCACAACTATAGGGCAAAACAGACAGGGTTGTAAACTACATTTAGTCTCCAAATGTTTATTGAAAACACAAATACATTTGCCCAATGAGCAATTCTCTCTCAAATACATCGTTACAGCTGTTGGTTACATACAGTTGAAGTCGGAAGTTTACATACACCTTAGTCAAATACATTTAAACTCAGTTTTTCATAATTCCTGACATTTAATCCTATCCAAAATTCCCTGTCTTAGGTCAGTTAGGATCACCACTTTATTTTAAGAATGTGAAATTTCAGAATAATAGTAGAGAGAATGATTTATTTCAGCTTTTATATCTTTCATCACATTCCCAGTGGGTCAGAAGTTTACATACACTCAATTAGGATTTGGTAGCATTGCCTTTAAATTGTTACCTTAGGTCAAAAGTTTCAGGTAGCCTTCCACAAGCTTCCCACAATAAGTTGGGTGAATTTTGGCTCATTCCTCCTGGCAGAGCTGGTGTAACTGAGTCAGGTTTGTAGGCCTCCTTGCTCGCACACACTTTTTTTAGTTCTGCCCACAAATGTTCTAGAGGATTGGGGTCATGGCTTTGTGATGGCCACTCCAATATCTTGACTTTGTTGTCCTTAAGCCATAACTTTGGAAGTTATGCTTGGGGCCATTGTCCATTTGGAAGACCCATTTGCAACCAAGCTTTAAATTCCTGACTAATGTCTTAAGATGTTGCTTCAATATATCCACATAATTTTCCTCCCTCATGATGCCATCTATTTTGTGAAGTGCACCAGTCCCTCCTGCAGCAAAGCACCCCCATGTTTGATGCTGCCACCCCCGTGCTTCATGGTTGGGACGGTGTTCTTCGGCTTGCAAGCCTCCCCCTTTTTCCTCTAAACATAACGATGGCCATTATGGCCAAACAGTTCTATTTTTGTTTCATCAGACCAGAGGACATATCTCCAAAAATGACAATATTTGTCCCCATGTTCAGTTGCAAACCGTATTCTGGCTTTTTTATGGCAGTTTTTGAGGAGTGGCTTCTTCTTTGCTGTGCGGCCTTTCAGGTTATGTTGATATAGGACTCGTTTTACTGTGGATATAGATACTTTTGTACCTGTTTCCTTCAGCATCTTCACATGTTCCTTTGCTTTTGTTCTGGGATTGCACTTTTCCCACCAAAGTACTCTCGGAGACAGAACGCGTCTCCTTCCTGAGCAGTATGACGGCTGTGTGGTCCCATGTGTGTGGGCCCACTTGCATATTATCGTTTGTACAGATGAACGTGGTAACTTCAGGCGTTTTGAAATTGCTCCCAAGGATGAACCAGACTTGTGGAGGTCTACAATTGTTTTTCTGAGGTCTTGGCTGATTTCTTTTGATTTTCCCATGATGTCAAGCAAAGAGGCACTGAGTTTGAAGATAGGCCTTGAAATACATCCACAGGTACACCTCCAATTGACTCAAATTATGTCAATTAGCCTATCAGAAGTTTCTAAAGCCATGACATTATTTTCTGGAATTTTCCAAGATGTTTAAAGGCACAGTCAACTTAGTGTATGTAAACTGCTGATCCACTGGAATTGTGATAAAGTGAATTATAAGTTAAATTAATCTGTCTGTAAACAGTTGTTGGAAAAATTACTTGTGTCATGCACAAAGTAGATGTCCTAACCGACTTGCCAAAACTACAGTTTGTTCACAAAATATTTGTGGAGTTGTAGAAAAATGAGTTTTCAAATGACTCCAACCTAAATGTATGTAAACTTCCGACTTGAACTGTAGCTAGTGAAAAAGATTAAACAAGCCACCTACAATTCCCCACTTGGAAGCTTCTTGTCATTGTTGTTAGCTATCTGACCGTTTAGAATCATAAAAATGCATGCCTCCCGGCCACATCGATGTGTGTGCATAGTGTTTTTGACGTTGTCACCCAACCCGTCTTTGTGCCCATCCATATGGTCCAGTGCTTTAGGGCTCATCTATCGCGCCAGTGGTCCCGTGACCGTTTAAGTTGTGTTTGGGGGTAGTTTCCTGTGAGGTGGGTCCGTCTGTGTCCTCCACGCCCTCCTGGGCTGATCTAGATGTGTCACCCCCATCCGGGGACGCCCAACTGTCCCGGCGCCGGTAGGCCTCGCACAGAGGCAGGTCCGTACTGTCCCACTGACTGTAGCTTTACCAGAACAAAAACCATAGGGGGGCATAGAATCAGCAAAGCACAGAGAGGAAGGGGCAGACTCACATCTGGTACAGACACACACACACATGCACCAAAGAGACAGACAGGTATGATACACACAAGAAGTCAGTAAACAGCAGTATAAAGGACAAGCTTAAGCTCTAAGGATCACAGAGAAATGTTATCTGGTGCTGTGATGATATCCCTATATAAGTGTGTCTTCATTCCTGTCCGTCTTCGCTATTAACAGCCTCAATGCGATCTCAAAGATTGAACACGTTCATAGCTTGTATTTTTTCCATTTCCAAATGCAACACAATCAATGGAACATGACCTGGAGCAAAGGGTCAATGACTAGCTTTGGGTCATCTTGAACTGAGTGCTTAAAACACCTAAATCACCTAATTTTGTAACCATAATCCCAGAAGTGTATTAGGTCCTGATGCAGGGGTAAGAACAGGAAGTGCAAAGGAAGAGAAAAAGAGTGGCCCCAACACCTTGCATGCCTAAAAGCAGCATCCAGAGAGACAGCTAGATTTCTCACAGTTAAACAAATTAGACAACGAACTACATTGTTTTGTCTCTAGTTTATTTTTCAAAGTTTAAAAAGGGTTTAAGGGTGGATCTATGTAGGTGACTGATATAGACATAATGCCATAGTTGATGTTCGTGCAACAATGTATGCTTTGTGAACACAGTTTGCACGGTTACTGGCTTGGTAACTTGTCGGCTAGCTAGGGATGGAATCGGTAGAGATACTGGACTCTGTTCAAACAAGTTTATGGAACCCTCATAAGAGATTGGATTTGAGGCATGTCTAGCACTTTCCAGTCAAAAAACATTCTATAGAAAATTAATAACATAGAAAGCTTCAAATGGCTGGTGTGATTATTACAATGGTTAATTGACCTATACATCCATAATTTATATTTGGGGTTATAAAGACATGTTAATGGAGGAACAACTACAACAATTGGATATAAATAATCTTCCAGTGATTTTGTGATTGTATCAGAGTTTTTGTTCTTCATAAGAGTCCAAGAAATATGCTACAAAGCATTTAACATGTATTTTTCTGACATTTCCCTTTCCTCCTCTCTATGCACGTTCTCTTATTCATCACTTCCAATTACAAAGAACTGAGGAAGAATATAGCAACCAGATACAGTAGAAACTCCACACTTGTGATTGAGTGTAACATTTACCATGTAGAGACCTACAATCTATCATACATGAGGATAAAAACTTCCAGAGGCATGTCAAACAAGGCACTTCATTTAATTTTAAACTAAATGAGATTATCACGTTAAATGTACTGCAATTGATTTTTGACCATAGATCAATCATCTATTGAACCCGGGCATTTAGATATTCTCATGAAGTTGACTCAACACACAAAGACAATAACGAACTAATGACTGGTGGTGGTGGGGTAAGAGCAACCCTTCATAAGGCACGGCGGTGAGGGGTATAGGTGCTATAATGTAGGGGCTAGGTTGGGGCTATAGGGCATGATGGAGTAGGCCAAATGATCAACGACTGTACAGTATGAGCCTACTTGTACCTGGAGGAGTAATATTCTTCCTCTAGCTCGTACAGGTCGATGGCGATCTCGTCGCGGAGAGAGGTGAGCTTCTTGTCGCACTCCTCCTGCAGCGAACGCAGCTGCTGGTTCTGCAGGCTGATGGCCTCGTTGACTGACGGGAAGTCGTTGAGGATCAGGAACTGTTTCAGGTCCGACACCAGTTTCATCAGGGACTCGCCCGCACGCACCTTTAGACACAACAACAAACCACTGGGATTATCACTGGTGCTTTTGCTTTGTAACATGCACTCATGTCCATTATGCACCAAATGGGGAAAGCACTGACTGAAACAGGGAAGGACTACCAATGTTTTTAGTTTCAAAAGATTTTCAAATGTTTTCTGTTTCCATGCCCCAATGAATATGAGACAGGATTAAATTCCGTGTTTATCATTTACTTTACTAGTGTCATGAATATACACTCTGGGGTTTAAAGACAAGCTTGTTTAGTTTCAAGGGAGTCTGGGTGGTATGTGTGTATAGTATAATGAATGTACTTACTATGTTGGCTGCTCTGACATGCATCTCATAATGGTCCTGCTCAGCCTGTGTAGCCCGAGAGACCTGTGTCTCATCCTCTACCTGAAGCAAAACAACACATTTTGGTTGGACTGTCATTCTTTCAGTAAAAAAATCAACACTTTTTCTGTTTCTCTCTCTCACACAGACAAACACAAACTATGTCTCACCACTCTGCGACTGGAAGGCCCTACGAGAGGGTGGTGCGGACAGCCCAGGGCACCACTGGGAGCGAGCTCCCAGCTATCCAGGACGTACATGCCAGGTGGTGTCTGAGAAATTGCCAAAGATTCCAGCTACCCGGGACATGCTCTCCATGCTCCAGTCTACCAGTGCATCAAGACTCGGACAAACAGACTCCTAAACAGCTTTAATCCCCTGGCCATAACACGGTAAAATTGCTAACCACAACTGCTCTCCCTCTCCCAAGGACCATCAACAGGTCTATACAAACTCAAACACAACCTACGCTGCTGCTAAAATTATTATTCATTAGATGTATTACTCCATTATGCAGCTGTCCAATGATTATTCTGCTACTGGTCACTATTACTCATGTTTACATGTATATTCTACCATTAGTATATTACCATGAGTATTTATATATTCCTGCTAACAGTAACTTTTCATGCCTGTTCACATGTATATCCTTACTACCAGTCACTTTTTATGTATAAACCCACCTCAACCACTCCAGTACCCCTGCACATTGAATAAGGTACTGGCACTGACCAGTACATACTTTCTTTAACGCTCATCATAGTTTTTACGTGGTTTTTATTTTTACTTGTATTTGCTACTCTATTTTCTATTATATATATTATTATAATAATATTACTATTATTGTCACTGCATTTTTGGGAAAGAACTCTAAAAGGTCAGAATTTCACTGTACTTTTTACACAGGTTGCATGCTGCACACGTGGCGCGCGCGCGCGCACACACACACACACACACACACACAAATATCGTAATGTTACAGCTACCTTTGCAGTTTTGATGATTTCTGTGAGGTTGTCTAGAATGGACCTAATGTCATCCTTCAGTCTTTTGTTGTAGTTCTGAAGAAGGCTCTCCTTGCTTTGAGGTAGCGCTCTTTGGCTTGCCATAGTATTCAGGAATGTGAACAAACCCACTAAAAGCACATAAATAATATAAATAACATAAAATACGATCATAAAGTTATGTTGTTAACCAGAAAAATAAAACGACAAGTGCATGGCACTGGCTAACGTTAGTAACGTTAGTTTATCACAAGTGTATTAACTTCCTCCACTTGCAAAAATGTGCATAGAAATGCATGAACCAAATATGTTTAGGCATATCTTATGATTGTGCACCCTATATATAGTCTAGTATTATTCATGAAATCTCACTTACCTTCAAATTCATTGTTGAAATATAACTATTTATAAAAACAGAAACATCCCGTTAAAAAAAACAACCTTGCCGTCGATTGTTAATGACGTCACGTCAAGGTATCGCGGAACTTAAATTACCCACAATGCATAGGTCTTCCTTTCTGTCTGATCCAACATGGTGAGTGTATGGATATTTCGGTTGGTGGGGAAAAGATACATGTTTTCATCCCTTACCATCTTATTTTTTAAATGTTTTTTTGTGTCATAAAAGTTACTCTTACTTGTCGTACATAAACAAAGCACCCATTTCACATTGGTATGGTAATAATGTTTTGATGTTTTATCCGAAATCTCCCATGACTTGGCACTTGGAAGTTGTCCGCAGGAACACCACCCATACAGAGTGGTTTATTTTAACACCATCTGTGTCTAGGAACTTGTTGAAATGCAGTTTATGGAAACGTTAAATCATGCATTACACTTTTTACGCATCTTGGAAAATGTATAGTTGATGTGGGACTAAAGGGCTATTGCAACGTAGCTAGCGAGTCTCGAAGGCCTAACTTCGCGTCAGTTCAGGCTACGGGTCTCACGGCCTGTTCCATGCGCCCAGATTGCGTTAACTCATTGTCCATAACAGTAGTGGTGAAGGATATCAAATTATGAAGTAATTGGAAGTTGTCAAGTAAACCATTGTATGCCTTTGAGAGCTGGGTAGTCAAATGTGCTAACTAGGTAGCCATAGCTAACGTTACCGCCGAAGACGCTAGTGTTGATGTCTGTTCGCACAGACATTTTTATTATTGGCTTTTGCAATGATGCTTTGAATTTCTTGAACTGAATCTGTTATGTTGATTCAAAACACGAGCTTTTTAACCCTGAGCTAAAGCCACAGTCAAGTTATGTTCTGTTAAATGTATTTGACCGTTTAACGTTATGCTCACCAGTCTTACCTGTTTTTGAAAGCCTAAAGGCAAGAAGTCCAAGGGGAAGAAGGTGGCTCCCGCCCCTTCAGTGGCCAAGAAGCACGAGGCCAAGAAAGTGGTCAATCCCCTGTTCGAGAAGAGGCCAAAGAACTATGGCATTGGTGAGTAAAGTCAACCTGGGATTTCTATTAGATCTTCACTAACTGTTAAGACATTTTCCCATGTCAACATGTGCAGATGATGTAAAGAATATTTGCTATCTTAACAACAATGCAGACAACCCACCAAGATCGCTGATGCACTTCTTTCATGATTATAGTGGCTTTTAGACTATTTTCTATTCATTCCAAAGTGACTAGATGCACTAACCCCCCCCCCATGTTTATAGGTCAGGACATCCAGCCCAAGCGTGATCTGACACGCTTTGTGAAATGGCCCCGCTACATTCGCCTACAGAGGCAGCGCTCCATCCTGTACAAGCGTCTGAAGGTCCCCCCTGCGATCAACCAGTTCACCCAGGCACTGGACCGCCAGACTGGTAGGTCTGTGCATGGGCTTATCAATATTGCTGAGTTGTGTATTGACATGGGGGAATTGTTTCTGAAGATGGCTGGTAATATTGTGGGTTTTGCAGATGATGTGAAAGAATATTTGCTAACTGAACAGCAATGTTGACACCCACCAAGATCACTGATGCACCTTACTGTACTTGAAAGACCCTCAAGCTGTTCGGCTGGATCCCTAACTTTTGACAAATTGAGTTGCAGATTTTTTTCTGCAATTCCTCAGATCCAGTGGGATGTACTAATTCTGTATCTCCACAGCCACACAGCTGTTCAAACTGGCCCACAAGTACAGGCCGGAGACCAAGCAGGAGAAGAAGCAGAGGCTGCTGGCCCGCGCTGAGCAGAAGGCTGCTGGAAAGGGAGATACCCCAACCAAGAGGCCTCCTGTTCTCCGTGCAGGTGAGGCATGAGGGATTGAAGTCATTTTTAGATTACATACTTTGGCCTTGATGCAATGATGTTTGAATTTCTTCACCTGAAACAATCATGTAGTTTGAGCTTTTTAACTCTGAGCATCAGCCACAATAATTGTTTTTGACTAGTTCAACAGAACTTGTGGTTGAACATGTTTTTGATATCCATGTTGAATTCTCCCATAGGTGTGAACACGGTCACCACTCTAGTGGAAAGCAAGAAGGCCCAGCTGGTGGTCATTGCCCACGATGTGGACCCTATTGAGGTAGGACTCCTTTCACTATTCTATGGTTATTTTGCTCATTATGGGTGAGCTGTTGCAGACTTGATCATTATTCATGGGCTAATGTGGTTCTTTGCAATGATGCTTGAATTTCTTCACCTGAATCCTCAATGTGGATCAAAACATACAATCTTTTTAATTCTGAGCGAAGACTAATATTGCGGTTGAGAAGCAAAAGCACAGTCAAGTGTTTGGTCCACAAAGAATAGATACTTGACATTTTCTTTTCCCCTTTGTAGTTGGTGGTGTTCTTGCCTGCTCTGTGTCGTAAGATGGGTGTCCCTTACTGCATTGTCAAGGGAAAGGCCAGGTTGGGACGACTGGTGCACAGAAAGACCTGTACTTCAGTTGCCTTCACACAGACAAACCCGTAAGTAACAGGTGGCATAGCCAAACATCTGTGAAAGTGGTGTTGATGCACTAAGGCCTAGGAATTTGGTGTTGATGCACTAAGGCCTAGGAATTTGGTGTTGATGCACTAAGGCCTAGGAATTTGGTGTTGATGCACTAAGGCCTAGGAATTTGTGCTTTATAATATTGATTAAATCCTTTGGCGATGATGTATGAATTTCTTCAACTGAACATGTTGCTTTGTGAGCTTTTTAACCGTGAACCAAAGGATTGTGTGCAGTGTTTAACTGGCGCTCAAATGTTCTTTGTGACGATGCACTGACGACATGTTCCTACCTTTTCAGTGAGGACAAAGGTGCCCTTGCCAAGCTGGTGGAAGCCATCAAGACCAACTACAATGACAGATACGAGGAGGTGAGTGGCTGGTCTGCCCCCACCATCTTTGGTGTTTATGGGGCTCTGAATAGTCCTTCTGTAGCACAGTTGGTAGAGCATGGCGCTTGTAACGCCAGGGTAGTGGGTTCGATTCCCGGGACCACCCATACGTAGAATGTCGCTTTGGATAAAAGCGTCTGCTAAATGGCATTTATTATTATTATTATTTATCTTTGTTAATATTGACAAGTAGACAAGCCAGTATGTTTTGGTGTCCTGAAGATGGAATGGATTATCTTGTGTGTTCACATGGCTTGACATCTTTGCTCTCTTAAAAGGGATATTGCCACCCACTAGGATCACTGATGCAATTTCTTTGTTAACGATCCTTTGCATGTGTTAATTTCTGTATATGGCTTCAAGGGCGGGGAATTGGCAGGAACCTCACGATACAATTTCACGATATTTAGGCGCCGATACAAAATGTATTGTGATTTTTATGTTCCAAACGTATTGCTCACTGTATGCTGCAGGGAGACCGAGGACCTGAAAACGAGTTCTGATCAATTGGGGAAATGGTAGTGCTGAACATGTTGGCTCACTAATTTTTGTGGGATTGAGAACAAGCTATAGGATTAAAAATACCAGCCTTTTGGCACAGCGGACTAGCTCTAGCTAGCGCTACCTTTTTACAAACTGATACTGGAGTCAAATATCGATTGTCAAAAATATTGCGATATCCTGTTGCTACATAACTGGAGGGGATCTGGAGGCACACAAGTCACCAGATTGCTGCAGTCTTCGCCTTTCTGTCTTATGCCATTCTCCACCAGGCTGAATTAAATCATGACAATGTGCTTCCTTTCCTAGATCCGTCGTCACTGGGGAGGTGGTATCATGGGCCCCAAGTCCACCGCCCGCATCACAAAGCTGGAGAAGGCAAAGGCCAAGGAACTGGCCACCAAGCTCGGATAAACTGTTTTGCTATCAAAATAAATGTTCCAAGAAATATGCAAGTTTTTGTCTGGTCTTTTGTCAGATTTGATTGTGTGTATACTGAACAAAACATTTAAACAATTTTACAGAGTTCAGAAAAGGAAATCATTCAATTGAAGGAATGGGGCGGCAGCCCCATTGTGGTTAGAGCGTTGGACTAGTAACCGGAAGGTTGCGAGTTCAAACCCCCCAGCTGACAAGGTACAAATCTGTCATTCTGCCCCTGAACAAGGCAGTTAACCCACCGTTCCTAGGCCGTCATTGAAAATAAGAATGTGTTCTTAACTGGTTAAATAAAGGTAAAATTAAATGCAAACTAGTCTCCTTTCAGCGAAATTCGCAGTTTTGAATGCAACATGTGAACTACGAAATTCGTGTAGATCTGATGAGAAAAGTTTGGCTGTATGTGAACAAGTGGCTCAGCCAATCATTCACATGCAGGAAAATTGTTTTATTTAATTTTTCCGTGAAAAGACAGAACTTACCTAAAAATAAAAATAAATACAAATGTAAAACTAAATAATAAAGAAAAGTATATCATTTTTAAAGAAACTAATGACTTATGGCTAAGTCATGCTCCTTTGTAAAGTATTTTGAATGATTTTATTTAGACAGGAGTAATTATATTTTTGGCTAAACATCTATTTACTTTGGGGGAATCGAGCATCCAGCAAGACTTAAAACCTCAACGTCAATATGGAGAAGTCATATAAGTAAAAACAAATATAAATAAGTTAGAAATTGTGCTACTAATGCACATGACGGCATAAACACGTCTCGTAAAAGTAATGTTTTGTTTGGTTAGATTCTGAAAATTGTAGAAATAAAAAATGTTCCTTCAGAAGTTACATGCTAGGCAGGCTAACGTTAGTTAGCTTAGTAATTTGCTAGTTATCATACAGAAGGTGTATATTAATAATTATATAGTTACTACAGGTAGACATGCAATCATAATTGACTGTAGCACATATAAAGCACCCACAAGCTACCGGCTGAAAACACAATCGTCGCGGGACGACCGAGTGAATTTCCGGGCAAGGGCGGTCCATTTAAAATTAATTTCTTCCTCCCTCACCCTGCAAGTGTAAACTCTTCAGACATCATGACACGTCATCAGGAGTGTCCACTTAAGTTGAGGGCTGGGGGGAGAGGGTGTGTTTTAAGTGTTTGGAATACAGCCCTTGAAGGATAGCTCTTGTCCCAAAATAGCCCAGAATGCCCATTGACAACGCATAGGAAACATACACAATGGGCGTTAATGCGATTTCAATAGAGTTTCCATCTCCTCAAAAGTATCTCTGGAAATATTAGTGTCCCTGAAGCAACGTCAAGATTTCTGGTTTATAGATTTTCCCTTCCAAATAAAAGTCTGCGCTAAAACTGTATGATACAGAATAATTTTTGCAGCTTTGCATAGTGCATAATGTTAAAAAATATATATATTATAACTACATGGGGGAAAAATCTCAACTGAAGAGAATTACTACTTTGTATAAGATAACAAATATTAGAAGGTGGAGCACATTTTGAAATGTTTGTAGTTTAAATAAATGAATGTAAAGAACATAATAATAATAGGCTACCGAAACAATATAATGAACATTTAAAAACATTATTTTGATTGTATGGTTAATTTGAACTAACTGGTGCTATTGTTCAAGGATACAATGTTTAAAATGTAATGTTTAAGGAAAGTCCTGCTGTATTTTTGTTGTGTTGCACAAACAAATGACACTGTACAGGAAACACGATTGATTGTGCGTCCATAAAACCAGGGTCCAGTCGTTTTCTCGCTAAAGTCCTTATTATACAAAAAGCAAGGTCATAGCAAGTGTTGCTGGACTTTTACTGTGATCAAACAGCTTAAAATGGAGCTACTGGACACTATACAGTACATATATAAGTGTTGCTGGACTTTTACTGTGATCAAACAGCTTAAACTGGAGCTACTGGACACTATACAGTACATATCTAGCACTGTACAAGCAAAACAATTGATTGAATGTCCATAAAACCAGGGTCCAGTATATTCACTATAGTCCCTAGAATCAGTGTCGATTTTAGCATGTAAATCTTGGTGGGTCAAGATATTTCAATATTTTTAGATGCTTGCCAGCAAAGCCCCTATTCAACACAACACTAAAAAATACATTACTTGCACTATAATGGTGACAAACTGTGCCCACAAACTGCTCTACATAAAACTGCCCAACAGCAGAGCTTTCTTTTCAGCACCATGGAGTGAATCCTTACCACCGCCACACCTGGTTATCAGCGGAGCCTTGTCTGGCAGACAAACAGTTAAATCAGCCTCATTTACTGCCATTTGATAAAAAAAACATAACTGATATGGCTGACTTGCCATTAATCTAATGTGTTTTTTACTGACAATTGAGGCAATCCGTAATTTCGATTAAGACATTAATGAGTGATCTAAGACGGACGTCGTGTAGTCAATGTAACTATTTGTTCAGCACTTAACTCACAAAACACCAGTCTCAATGTTAACAGTGAAGAGACGACTCCGGGATGTTGGCCTTCTAGGCAGAGTTGCAAAGAAAATGTCATATCTCAGACTGGCCAATAAAAATAAAAGATTAAGATGGGCAAAAGAACGCAGACACTGGACAGAGGAACTCTGCCTAGAAGGCCAGAATTTTAGAGGACACAACCAAAATTACAGGCCTCTCATCTTTTTAAGTGGGAGAACTTGCACAATTGGTGGCTGACTAAATACCTTTTTGCCCCACTGTGTGTGTGTGTGTATATATATATATATATATATAAATGGTTATGGAACACAACCACCATCTCGACCCTAACCGATATGTCTCATACTATGTTGACCAAGTGGGTCATGGATTACCGGGTTACCATGGTTACCATGTAAAGCAGAGGTTAACCATTGAAAGAAACCCAGTAAGTCCGTTAACCATTGAAAGAAACCCAGTAAGTCCATTAACCATTGAAAGAAACCCAGTAAGTCCGTTAACCATTGAAAGAAACCCAGTAAGTCCGTTAACCATTGAAAGAAACCCAGTAAGTCCATTAACCATTGAAAGAAACCCAGCAAGTCCGTTAACCATTGAAAGAAACCCAGTAAGTCCATTAACCATTGAAAGAAACCCAGCAAGTCCGTTAACCATTGAAAGAAACCCAGTAAGTCCATTAACCATTGAAAGAAACCCAGCAAGTCCGTTAACCATTGAAAGAAACCCAGTAAGTCCATTAACCATTGAAAGAAACCCAGCAAGTCCGTTAACCATTGAAAGAAACCCAGTCAGTCCGTTAACCATTGAAAGAAACCCAGTAAGTCCATTAACCATTGAAAGAAACCCAGTAAGTCCATTAACCATTGAAAGAAACCCAGTAAGTCAAAGACGACGTAAAGTGAGGAGGTCTCGACCAAAAACTGCAAAAAGAATACTAATACTAAAATAACAACCACCATGGCTCTTTCATACCACATGTCCTCTAACACTATAAAGACAGAGCTCAATCTTTTCACGGCCCCCTTAACCCAATAGATAGGTCCTGTTATGTGGAGATAACCCCACTCTCTGCCATGACAGACAATGGACCTATAGAGTTTTTCATCCCAGGCCATTGTGACAACTACCTGGCCCTCAAAAACACCTTATTACATTTACGTGTCAAAGTGACCAAAATACATGGTACTAATATTGCAAATGATGCCAAGGTGAGCCTCATTAATTACCCAGTGGCCACCATCTTCTCCCAAGTGAACGTGACTTTGGGTGAACGTCTTATCAGTCAAAGCAGTGCCACCTATCCTTATAGGGCCATCATGGAATGTTTACTCAACTACTACGAAGACACTATTCAGCACTGGGCTGTTTATCAAGGATACTGCAGGAGCATCTATGGAAGACATAGATCCCACCACCGGTAAAAACAAAGGACTGGAGGCAAGTGCTCGCTACTGTACAGAATCTCGAGGGCCTATACACTCTGGCATTTTCTTTCAAGAATGTTTCCTCTTAAATTCGGTTGATTTAAGGCTAAAATTAACAAGGGCCAAGGAGGAGTTTTGTCTGATGTCTGCCTAAGACGGTGACTTTAGTTTAAAAGTGTTGGGGGCTACACTTTTTTATTATTAAAACGTGTCTGTATCTCCAGCACTTCATCTGGGTCTTTGATGAACTTTGGGAACTCTGGGTCTTTGATGGACTTTGGGAACTCTGGGTCTTTGATGAACTTTGGGAACTCTGGGTCTTTGATGGACTTTGGGAACTCTGGGTCTTTGATGGACTTTGGGAACTCTGGGTCTTTGATGAACTTTGGGAACTCTGGGTCTTTGATGAACTTTGGGAACTCTGGGTCTTTGATGAACTTTGGGAACTCTGGGTCTTTGATGAACTTTGGGAACTCTGGGTCTTTGATGAACTTTGGGAACTCTGGGTCTTTGATGAACTTTGGGAACTCTGGGTCTTTGATGATGCTTTGGGAACTCTGGGTCTTTGATGAACTTTGGGAACTCTGGGTCTTTGATGAACTTTGGGAACTCTGGGTCTTTGATGAACTTTGGGAACTCTGGGTCTTTGATGATGCTTTGGGAACTCTGGGTCTTTGATGATGCTTTGGGAACTCTGGGTCTTTGATGATGCTTTGGGAACTCTGGGTCTTTGATGCACTTTGGGAACTCTGGGTCTTTGATGAACTTTGGGAACTCTGGGTCTTTGATGATGCTTTGGGAACTCTGGGTCTTTGATGAACTTTGGGAACTCTGGGTCTTTGATGAACTTTGGGAACTCTGGGTCTTTGATGAACTTTGGGAACTCTGGGTCTTTGATGAACTTTGGGAACTCTGGGTCTTTGATGGACTTTGGGAACTCTGGGTCTTTGATGAACTTTGGGAACTCTGGGTCTTTGATGAACTTTGGGAACTCTGGGTCTTTGATGATGCTTTGGGAACTCTGGGTCTTTGATGATGCTTTGGGAACTCTGGGTCTTTGATGAACTTTGGGAACTCTGGGTCTTTGATGAACTTTGGGAACTCTGGGTCTTTGATGGACTTTGGGAACTCTGGGTCTTTGATGAACTTTGGGAACTCTGGGTCTTTGATGAACTTTGGGAACTCTGGGTCTTTGATGAACTTTGGGAACTCTGGGTCTTTGATGGACTTTGGGAACTCTGGGTCTTTGATGAACTTTGGGAACTCTGGGTCTTTGATGAACTTTGGGAACTCTGGGTCTTTGATGAACTTTGGGAACTCTGGGTCTTTGATGAACTTTGGGAACTCTGGGTCTTTGATGAACTTTGGGAACTCTGGGTCTTTGATGAACTTTGGGAACTCTGGGTCTTTGATGATGCTTTGATGAAAGGAAATTCTCTTTACCCTCTCCAAAGAATTACCATGAAAACATTCAGCATACCCGTGGGGAGTAGAATCTGCAGTAAAAAAAAACCTGTTTTTAGGCCCGTTACCCCACTACATTGTTATAGGCTTGGTTGATCACGCCTCTAGTACAGGTAGCTTACATGAAAAAAAGACTCTCATTTTCAGCATTTCAATGCAGAGTATGTAGCTCTCTCCGCTAAGGTCTTCAAACCACAATTCAATAACATATCTGTGCGAGTATTTTACAATCTATTCCTGGCTACAGGGAGGCATCTAAAAGATCTCTCTTTACCTATTGACAGAAATGATTTTGCAGAGGGTTACACATTGTATGGTTTCAATTCATCACCCGATGATGACACCTCAGGAAATCTGTCTGCGGTGTCCCAAGGTTCACCTCAGGCAGGAAATGTGTTTCCGTTCACCTTTAGCTTGTTAATACATGCTCTGATTTAATCTTGGATGTGAATGCTCGAAGACAAGTCTTAGTGGATTGTTATTATTAATTAATATATTAAGGATCATTGAACAAAAACATGAATACCCAAAAGCTAGAAGGTCTCATGCGCTGCTTGATTGGAAAAACATTTGTGGAGTATGGGCTTGTGATGAACTACCTTTTGAGAAATGGAAAGATCGACCGGCCATCTTTATTGTCAATAACACATGCCTGGTGAACATTGATTGGCCTGCTGTGACATTAGAAGATGAAGGAGGTAGAAAAATCTCAACTTTTTTTGATTCCTTCGGCTTTCCCCCCCTGGATTTTCACGTATCTATTAAACAGTTTTTGAACAAAAATGGATCAAAGCTCTACTACAGCACAATATAACCTTTCTACTACATGTGGTCAACACTGTGTATTCTACCTATGCCAAAGAGCCTGTGGAGTTTCTTTTGAAGATGTTATGTCTCTTTATAACGATGATTTAAGAAGTGATGATAGCACCATAGATTGTTTTGTTAGAAAATATCAAAGGTGTTTAAGTATGTGTACTTTAATACTCTATAATCAAGGTGTATGTTCACATTAAATGTTTAAATGTCACAAATGTTAATTGTATAATTTAAAAAATATATATTTATTGAATTGAATCAAAAGTCATTCAAAAGTCTAACCACCCTGAGAAATTAGGATTAGGAAAAGGTCCGGAGGCGCTCGGGGGTGAAGACTCACCCATAAATGTGTTATTATTAGCCCTTTAAAAGGGGGGAGGGGTTCCAAGAACATCTTTAGGAGAGCTGTAGCTCTTTGAAGTGTATGTTTTAAAGTTTGAGTCTGTTGGTGAAGCTTATAGTTTGGTAGACCTGAGAGTGGAATGGTGAGGACTGCCAGGGTTTTAAGACACTGACTCCACCCAGGAGGTCTTCTATCCTCCTCAACCTGTTGGTGAAGCTTATAGTTTGGTACCTGAGAGTGGAATGTTGAGGACTGCCAGGGCTTTAAGACACTGACTCCACCCAGGAGGTTTTCTATCCTCCTCAATCTGTTGGTGAAGCTTATAGTTTGGTACCTGAGAGTGGAATGGTGAGGACTGCCAGGGCTTTAAGACACTGACTCCACCCAGGAGGTCTTCTATCCTCCTCAATCTGTTGGTGAAGCTTATAGTTTGGTACCTGAGAGGGGAATGGTGAGGACTGCCAGGGCTTTAAGACACTGACTCCACCGAGGAGGTCTTCTGTCATCAGCAATCCTGTGGTACTTTAAAGCAAGTCCATCATATGAGAACCACTGACAACATCCCCCTGAAAGATAAACTCTCCTTTGTCATTCCAAGTAGCGGCCCCCTTTGAGTCTTTTATTTTGTTCATAATGTATCTAACATTTTTCCTGTTATGTGCTGGAACATGTGTCAACGGGGCATGCATAACATTATCTTCAACATGCATTTTCATCTTCAACCGGTAAGATCTCTGGTCTAGGCATTACAGGGACATTGCTCTCTCTATGCTCTTCATCCTTTAAAGGGTTCTGGTAGGGAAAGCGATAAATGGTTGGTCTCTCTCTCACCTTGTTTAACCAAGTGCCAAATAACTTTGCAAGAGGTTTGTGTATTTTTGGACCTTATCATAGGGATTCAAACCTCTTCTGTTCAAAATATCCTTCATGGCCATATCCAAATCATTTTCGTCTGTATATCTGATCATTTCAGGACCGTGTAATTGCTGTTTAAGTCTATCCAACTCTTGTTGAGGCACTTAGTACATTTTATTGGCCATCACATTCTGTGTTCAACCCCCACATCTGGCAGCAATAAGGCTGGTGATGAAGGGCACGGCTCTACTTATTAAAGGTAGAAGAAAACCGCCAGGTTGTCTTTTCTTTTGAAGACTGGCCCTTTTATTGGAAAAGAGTTTGATGGCGGTCTTTTGTCTCTTTAATTTTTTAAATTGGGGGTCAGGGTGAGTGGAATGTGGCCTTTGAGAAGATTCAAAGAGCAATCTCACATAGTGATAATATGAGATCTGAAGAACAATGACCCAAGATGGCCTTGCGTTCTTTAGAGGTAGCCCCAACTAGGGATCTCAAGAGCAGTAGGTTTCTTTTTAAACACAGAGACAAATAAATAAAATAAAAAAATCGGAATGTAAACTGTCGGCCACTCCCACGGAAACAATCCTGCTCGGAGCCTCAGGTGTTCTGGAGTATTTGATTTTAAATCCACATTTAAGATGAGGAAATGGTGCTTTGGTAGCGTACTCATACCTTTCCATAAAGTAGGATTTCCTTCCAGTGTACATCTGCTGAGCTAGAATGTTTATTTTTAGTTTGTCTCTAGGGTTTTGAACTAAATCAAGTAATTGGCGTTAAAACGAATGGTACGTTTTTTTTTTTACCTTGGTGAAACACATTTTGTACCAAGTAAAACACAGACAGGTTTGATATTGACTCAAAGCTCATGCTATTTCAGGATGTTCATTCCGGCAAAAAGCACATCATCCAAAACCAGCAGATTGTTTTTATAAGGAGGTAAAAGTTCATCGTCAGACAGGGATGCGGATGTTCCTTCAACAAACTTGATTTTTATTTTCTTCAACAACTCATCATACAAAGGTTGATAACATGAATAACACCACACAATATTGTCAGGTTTCTGAGATAATACATGTTCATCAGAACTCTGTAAAATACTTGTTACAAAACGAGTTTTATGGATGGGCCTGCGATTAAGGCCGATAATGGTAGTTGCAACCGGGGATAAAAACCTTCTACCGCAGCCATTATATCTTAAGGGTTAAGACATACAGGACTTGTAACATAAGTCAGTAGCCAAAGGGCAAGGTGGTCCCGTCAGGTACAAGCAGTCTCTTGTCATAGACTCAGGAATATTTTAGTAAGTGGGGCATTACATAGATGCAACCCATTTTTATCTCTAAAAATCTTTTTGTAGGAGTTAAAAATGTCTAATTCACTATTCCTGGTCATTTATGAACCCCTGACAAAGCGTGTGATTGATTCCAAGTTTACACGGGAGGCATTTTCATAATTTTGAGTCACGGCTTTGGCTTTCAACACCACATGATTGTCTTTAGTCCTAAAAGCATAGCTTTTGGGGCCACAGGATGACCACTCTATGATATGGTCACCAACTTCAAGTTCACTCATTAAACCACCCAGATAGTTGCTAAGAGGGGGGTTCCAATCACCAGGTTCTTACATAGACCACAGAGTCTGTGTTGTGGTAAAGAACCGGCCTCTGAACCTGCTCCACGAGGGTGTACAGTTCAAGACGACCATAGGCCGTGGTAAATAATGCAAGAAACACATTTACATTACCCGGGGGTAGAACCCAGGGCAATGTCTTGACTCAAGAATGAAGAATATGAAGTTTCATATTGGTCCGATAAAACAAATTCCATAAATTCTTCGGGATCTTTAATAATTGACATTGTCAACATATTACCTCTCTGGGATAATTTCTCCAAAGCGAATTTAAATACATTTAACAGATTTCTTTTGGTTTTGTTGACCTCTCTTCCGTCAGGGACAAAACGTATACCTTCTCTGTCGTGATAGTCCTGAATGTACCTGTCTTTGCTCTCTTGATCTGTGACCGATGCAGGATAGCCTGAAGCCATTTGCTTGCATCTCAAGAAGGTCTCGATGTGCTCTTCAAAAAGAGTGTCTGATTTCCTGGAAAAATTCCACACTTCAAAGATTTTGGTCACACGGTACCCTTTCTCTATAACAGTTGCTTAGAGAATTCAGCAGTGACGCATACACCTGTCAGGGCCTCGGACCAGTGTATGGGTCTGAATCATCACAAGGCTTTTCCTGGTTGTTGTTTTCACTGCAGGTGCGACAAAGGGGAAAGAAACGTTTTCATTGAGGTCCCTTGTAAGGCAACAGTGGCAGAACCAAGCCCTGGGGAGGGTAAACTGTTGCTTTTATCAGACCAAAATAGTTTTGTGGTAAATCATGGTGAATCATTTCAGGATGACCCATAGGATAACAAGAGGAACTCACTACATGAGGATAAAGGGATGTAAAGCATTGGTATGACCTCCATACAAGGCCTGGCGGGGTTCCAGGGGTTCGGGTATGTCAAAGGTGGAAAGGACATGAGGGTCAGACTTTTTGAGTTCTGTCCACTCCCTTTCCCAGATAAGCGTAACGCTCACCCCATAAGCAGCCTGTAAACATTACATTCTGCCTTGGAACTCCTGGTACATATCCCCCAAAACTCTTTCCCAGATAACCGTAACGCTCACCCCATTCTGTCTTGGAACTTGGGGCGGCAGCGTAGCCTAGTGGTTAGAGCGTTGGACTGGTAACCGGAAGGTTGTGAGTTCAAACCCCCGAGCTGACAAGGTACAAATCTGTCGTTCTGCCCCTGAACAGGCAGTTAACCCACTGTTCCCAGGCCGTCATTGAAAATAAGAATGTGTTCTTAACTGACTTGCCTGGTTAAATAAAGGTAAAATAAAAAACAACACACATGGCCTGGGGCACAAAGCAAGATTTACAACCGTGGAAGAAACAACCGTTGTACTTATACAGTCTTAACACTGTCAAAATGTGTGTAACCATCTACATGGTCCAATCCCCCCTCTCTTTTTTTTAATGTGGAATAAAAATGTTTTTAGCCTGGGATAAGTACTCCGACCATTGAACGGAGCCGCTAGAGTATGACTTGAATTGTCGGCGGTAGTTGTCAGGCGATGGAATAGCTGTAGATGCTGGAGGTAAAAAGGTTTGTACGATAGGTTTTCATGCACATGTACAACTCCAGGGGTCATGGAGTAAGAAACTGTCAATGTATCTCTGGTTGAAGGCGGAGTCTACAAAACACAATATTTTACTACCTTGAACTTTGACCCTGGGTGCAACGCCTTGTTGTATCAAGGGGTTCAAAAGAAGATAGGAATCATAGGCTCTAAAATTGTGCGCTACAAATTGAAAGTTTTGTGCTGGGGATTTCTGAAATGTTTTAGAAAGAGTAGTGCACAATTGGGGCCCTCTGCCGGCCACTTTTCACCCTTCAAAGTCATGGTAGATACAAAAATAGGCAAATTAATCCCTGATTACTCTCAAAGTCATAAATCATACCTCTCTGAATGTTCACCAAATAGAACTCATGTTCCACTTCTTGAATCACTTCAGTGTCTCTGCTTTTCAAATCCCTTTACAGATTGGGAAGCATATGATACCACATAAGTGAGTTTGGTGGTTGTCTATTTTAAGTTTGTAATTGCAATGGCATTTTGGATATTTCTTGTTAATGTCACAACTGCTTACAGATTTACATGCCTTGGGGTGCCATGTTTCAATGTTGTGTTTTTCGTAGCAGTAGGCAGAACGACATGTATGATGACAATCCTCACATGGTGTTAGGTGTAAGGGCTGCATCGGACATTTTTCATCCTGACACACTGAACTGTTATAACGACAAGAGTGCCCCCTGTCGGCTGTAGCCTGAATGACATGACGGACACTAAGCTCTGATGTTGGTAATACATAAAAATGATTGTTTTTCACAGAAAAGCACAGAATATGAGGATGAGATTGAGGGTTGTTCTGGAATTTCAAGAGAGCTGAATTAGCTCTAATATGGCACAAAACTACAATCTTGATGTTCAGCAAATTTGACTATGTCAGAGAAAGCCACAGCCTCCTGTATACCTAGACCTACAGCCTTTTGGAGCTCACTAGCGTTTTGTAAAGCTTCTAGGTCAGTACATCCAGGGTTGAGTAAATGTGATAGGCCTATTGCAAAGCATAACTAATTACCAGGATTGTTAACATTTATGAGATAGCCTGCTTTATTTTTTATGATTTCAGATTGCATGAGACTATCAATTTTTATTCTTTGACCCCCTCCGCCTAGGGGTTGGCAGACTATTTGTACAGCAAGTTCTAAGTTCTTTAAAAAACACATACAATTGACATAAAAACAACATATACAGTAGTAATAATATGAATTACCTGAAAATTGAATGTCATCCACTTTTAAAATATCTGCAAAACCACATATATAACTACTGTTAAATATTTGAAGAAACACACACATACATATATATATATATATATATATATATATATATATATATATATATATATATATATATATATATAGAGAGAGAGAGGCTATGGTTTGCATGTTTTTCATTTTTCAGAACAATTTTAATCATTTTTTTATTGGTCACATACAGAGTTAGCAGATGTTAATGCATATGTAGCGAAATGCGTGTGCTTCTAGTCCCAACAGTGCAGTAATATCTAACAATTCCCGACAAATACCTAATACACACACATCTAACAAGGCCCCACCAACCACCTAATACACACACACATCTAACAACTAATCTAACAAGGCCCCACCAACCACCTAATACACACACATCTAACAACTAATCTAACAAGGCCCCACCAACCACCTAATACACACACACATCTAACAAGGCCCCACCAACCACCTAATACACACACATCTAACAACTAATCTAACAAGGCCCCACCAACCACCTAATACACACACATCTAACAACTAATCTAACAAGGCCCCACCAACCACCTAATACACACACACATCTAACAAGGCCCCACCAACCACCTAATACACACACATCTAACAAGGCCCCACCAACCACCTAATACACACACATCTAACAAGGCCCCACCAACCACCTAATACACACACATCTAACAAGGCCCCACCAACCACCTAATACACACACATCTAACAAGGCCCCACCAACCACCTAATACACACACACATCTAACAACTAATCTAACAAGGCCCCACCAACCACCTAATACACACACATCTAACAACTAATCTAACAAGGCCCCACCAACCACCTAATACACACACACATCTAACAACTAATCTAACAAGGCCCCACCAACCACCTAATACACACACACATCTAACAACTAATCTAACAAGGCCCCACCAACCACCTAATACACACACATCTAACAACTAATCTAACAAGGCCCCACCAACCACCTAATACACACACACATCTAACAACTAATCTAACAAGGCCCCACCAACCACCTAATACACACACATCTAACAAGGCCCCACCAACCACCTAATACACACACATCTAACAACTAATCTAACAAGGCCCCACCAACCACCTAATACACACACACATCTAACAACTAATCTAACAAGGCCCCACCAACCACCTAATACACACACATCTAACAAGGCCCCACCAACCACCTAATACACACACATCTAACAACTAATCTAACAAGGCCCCACCAACCACCTAATACACACACATCTAACAACTAATCTAACAAGGCCCCACCAACCACCTAATACACACACACATCTAACAACTAATCTAACAAGGCCCCACCAACCACCTAATACACACACATCTAACAACTAATCTAACAAGGCCCCACCAACCACCTAATACACACACATCTAACAACTAATCTAACAAGGCCCCACCAACCACCTAATACACACACATCTAACAACTAATCTAACAAGGCCCCACCAACCACCTAATACACACACATCTAACAACTAATCTAACAAGGCCCCACCAACCACCTAATACACACACACATCTAACAACTAATCTAACAAGGCCCCACCAACCACCTAATACACACACATCTAACAAGGCCCCACCAACCACCTAATACACACACATCTAACAACTAATCTAACAAGGCCCCACCAACCACCTAATACACACACATCTAACAACTAATCTAACAAGGCCCCACCAACCACCTAATACACACACATCTAACAACTAATCTAACAAGGCCCCACCAACCACCTAATACACACACACATCTAACAAGGCCCCACCAACCACCTAATACACACACATCTAACAAGGCCCCACCAACCACCTAATACACACACATCTAACAAGGCCCCACCAACCACCTAATACACACACATCTAACAACTAATCTAACAAGGCCCCACCAACCACCTAATACACACACATCTAACAACTAATCTAACAAGGCCCCACCAACCACCTAATACACACACATCTAACAACTAATCTAACAAGGCCCCACCAACCACCTAATACACACACACATCTAACAACTAATCTAACAAGGCCCCACCAACCACCTAATACACACACACATCTAACAACTAATCTAACAAGGCCCCACCAACCACCTAATACACACACACATCTAACAAGGCCCCACCAACCACCTAATACACACACATCTAACAACTAATCTAACAAGGCCCCACCAACCACCTAATACACACACACATCTAACAAG
Organism: Oncorhynchus keta; assembly: GCF_023373465.1. Taxonomy (NCBI): domain Eukaryota; kingdom Metazoa; phylum Chordata; class Actinopteri; order Salmoniformes; family Salmonidae; genus Oncorhynchus; species Oncorhynchus keta. The sequence goes on from NC_068426.1 coordinate 41,673,891, forward strand.
GCCCCACCAACCACCTAATACACACACACACATCTAACAAGGCCCCACCAACCACCTAATACACACACATCTAACAACTAATCTAACAAGGCCCCACCAACCACCTAATACACACACATCTAACAAGGCCCCACCAACCACCTAATACACACACACATCTAACAAGGCCCCACCAACCACCTAATACACACACATCTAACAACTAATCTAACAAGGCCCCACCAACCACCTAATACACACACACATCTAACAACTAATCTAACAAGGCCCCACCAACCACCTAATACACACACATCTAACAACTAATCTAACAAGACCCCACCAACCACCTAATACACACACATCTAACAACTAATCTAACAAGGCCCCACCAACCACCTAATACACACACATCTAACAACTAATCTAACAAGGCCCCACCAACCACCTAATACACACACACATCTAACAACTAATCTAACAAGGCCCCACCAACCACCTAATACACACACATCTAACAACTAATCTAACAAGACCCCACCAACCACCTAATACACACACACATCTAACAACTAATCTAACAAGGCCCCACCAACCACCTAATACACACACACATCTAACAACTAATCTAACAAGGCCCCACCAACCACCTAATACACACACATCTAACAACTAATCTAACAAGGCCCCACCAACCACCTAATACACACACACATCTAACAACTAATCTAACAAGGCCCCACCAACCACCTAATACACACACACATCTAACAACTAATCTAACAAGGCCCCACCAACCACCTAATACACACACATCTAACAACTAATCTAACAAGGCCCCACCAACCACCTAATACACACACATCTAACAAGGCCCCACCAACCACCTAATACACACACACATCTAACAACTAATCTAACAAGGCCCCACCAACCACCTAATACACACACACATCTAACAACTAATCTAACAAGGCCCCACCAACCACCTAATACACACACACATCTAACAACTAATCTAACAAGGCCCCACCAACCACCTAATACACACACACATCTAACAACTAATCTAACAAGGCCCCACCAACCACCTAATACACACACACACATCTAACAACTAATCTAACAAGGCCCCACCAACCACCTAATACACACACACACATCTAACAACTAATCTAACAAGGCCCCACCAACCACCTAATACACACACATCTAACAAGGCCCCACCAACCACCTAATACACACACATCTAACAACTAATCTAACAAGGCCCCACCAACCACCTAATACACACACATCTAACAACTAATCTAACAAGGCCCCACCAACCACCTAATACACACACACATCTAACAACTAATCTAACAAGGCCCCACCAACCACCTAATACACACACATCTAACAAGGCCCCACCAACCACCTAATACACACACATCTAACAAGGCCCCACCAACCACCTAATACACACACATCTAACAACTAATCTAACAAGGCCCCACCAACCACCTAATACACACACATCTAACAACTAATCTAACAAGGCCCCACCAACCACCTAATACACACACATCTAACAACTAATCTAACAAGGCCCCACCAACCACCTAATACACACACATCTAACAACTAATCTAACAAGGCCCCACCAACCACCTAATACACACACATCTAACAAGGCCCCACCAACCACCTAATACACACACAAGTCTAAAAAAAGGGTGAATGACAATATGTACATATAAATATATGGGTGAACGATGGCATGGCTGCATAGGCATGATCCAGTAGAGGGTATAAAACGCAATATATACATGTGCTATGCTTAATGTAAGATATGTTACCATTATTAAAGTATTAAAGGGGCATTATTTAAAGGGGCATTATTTAAAGGGGCATTATTTAAAGGGGCATTATTTAAAAGGGGCATTATTTAAAGGGGCATTATTTAAAGGGGCATTATTTAAAGGGGCATTATTTAAAGGGGCATTATTTAAAGGGGCATTATTTAAAAGGGGCATTATTTAAAGGGGCATTATTTAAAGGGGCATTATTTAAAGGGGCATTATTTAAAGGGGCATTATTTAAAGGGGCATTATTTAAAGGGGCATTATTTAAAGGGGCATTATTTAAAGGGGCATTATTTAAAGGGGCATTATTTAAAGGGACATTATTTAAAGGGGCATTATTTAAAGGGGCATTATTTAAAGGGGCATTATTTAAAAGGGGCATTATTTAAAGGGACTAGTGATCCATTCATTGTCCAGTGATTCACTGTGATTGGGTCTCAGCAGCCTCTCGGAGTTAGTGATTGCTGTTTAGAAGTCTGATATGATTTTATCCACAACATTTTGGGGTAAATACCTGTGTAGGCCCCAAGTCCATTCTCTTTTAACAAATAAATAAATAAAGCATTTAACAATAACCCCTCCTCTCATTCTATATATATATATACACACCTTATTAAAAAACATAACTTGTACAATATACAATATATACATATTAACACGCATAGTGAGATATATAAAAAAGGCATTGTTTAGATTGTAATTTCAACTCACCTTCAAAATTCTCCATGTGTTTAAAGGATGGCAGGAGCCTCTTACTGTCCATGTGATTGACTGCGACTGCAAACATGTGTGGTGCTCTCCTGGGGTGTAAAACGTTTTGTTGATCCCCACCCAGGGAAAAAAAACATCTTGTTTGGGTATCCTTATATACAGTACATATAGCCAGCCCCCTACTGCTGAATTTATGAGAAAAAAACATTGGTTCAAACACACACACATACACACACCTTTCCCAGAATCCTTTCTCTTGTGTTGGGAAACCAAGGCAGACAGATACAGAGAGAGCGCAAGAGACAGAGATTCCATTCATTAAAGGTAAGATACCATTTTAAAATGCTTTATTTAATTCTAAATCTTTAGTACAGACCTTTTAAACATTATAATTATAATTATTTAAACAATTTTACTATGCAATATTTAAGTATGCCAGAATGTTTTTTTACCCCCAAAAATGTATAGAACATATATTATTACCACACAGTACTACACTTTAAAACCCATTAAATGTTTATATTTATAATTGTCTGTTGTAGGAAAGACTGTATTCAAATAAAAGAAGGCTTTTTGATTATTTTCAAGATTCTCTGTGTGTGTAAACCCAGCTCGTAATCTGACACCGGGACACACAAGTGAGGTAGAGAGCCAGATATTTCAGTGAGATGCTCAGGGGGGAAAAAACACTGTTATTTGGGTATCCTCATGTACATATAGCCCCCTACTCCTGAATTGATGAGGAAAAAAACATTGGTTCAACCACGCACGTAGACACACGCATAAGCAGACACACACACGCAGACACACACACACACACACACACTGCAACCTTTTGAGGTACATAGACAGAGAGAGACAGCCGGATATTTCATTCAATGTAAATGACATTTTAAAAATCTTTAGTACCGAATTGCATACATATTACACGTTTTTCTTGAACAATACTGTCATTATTCTTTAATTCCCTCCTTAGAGAAAAAGGCCTGGGGTAGGATCTATGGTAAACCAACATCACCATCGTTTTTAATACATGCCGAATACTGTATTCTCTCTCTCCCCCCCATGGCCCTCTGAAGAACAGGACAGCCCTGTGTCCTCTGAAGAACAGGACAGCCCTGTGTCCTCTGAAGAACAGGACAGCCCTGTGCCCCTCTGAAGAACAGGACAGCCCTGTGTCCTCTGAAGAACTGAAGCCCCTTGTCCTCTGCCCTCTGAAGAACAGGACAGCCCTGTGTCCTCTGAAGAACAGGACAGCCCTGTGCCCCTCTGAAGAACAGGACAGCCCTCTGCCCTCTGAAGAACAGGACAGCCCTGTGCACCTCTGAAGAACTGAAGCCCCTTGTCCTCTGCCCTCTGAAGAACAGGACAGCCCTGTGTCCTCTGAAGAACAGGACAGCCCTGTGTCCTCTGAAGAACAGGACAGCCCTGTGTCCTCTGAAGAACTGAAGCCCCTTGTCCTCTGAAGAACAGGACAGCCCTGTGCCCCTCTGAAGGGCTCTGACCACTACAAGGTAATTCAGCGTTTGCTCTTATTGCACTACCTCAAAAAGTAACTTATACAATAATGGTTACTGAGATGAAATGACTTTTCTTTTGGGGCCAGTTTCCCGGACACAGATTGAGCCTAAAAAACCAACGCATTGTACAGTTAGTATTGCATGCTGTTTAGTACTGGTCTTCGCCTGCTTTACACCATCCATATGGCACTGACCACATTTTCGGTCTAGCATAAATTGGCTTTTAGGAGATTATACATTTCCTGAGATCAGTTAACATGACCATTATAGCATTTGCTTTTAATTTAACTTAAATTCTGTGAAAAACAAGGGTCAAGCCTGCGTTTACCACAGACCTTGTTTTCAGTGTTGATCTAAAAACACAATTTTTCCCCATAGGATTTGTCCAACGAACCACGGCGGAGTGTGTGCCTACAAAAGATGCGATTACTATTGCTCTCTATAGCAGCTGGGTCTGGCCTACCAAAGTTAATTGAACACAACATATTTTCCAGCAAGTGGTAGTCTCACTTCCCTTCCTTCTCAAACCTCATTGTGACTGCTTTGTGTGATGTATTGTCTCTACCTTCTCGTCCTTTGTGCTGTTGTCTGTGCCCAATAATGTTTGTACCATGTTTTGGGCTGCTAACATGTTGTGTTGCCATGTGTTGCTGCCTTGCTAGGTTGTTGTCTTAGGTCTCTCTTTATGTAGTGTTGTCTCTCTTGTTGTGATGTGGGTTTTGTCCTATATTTATATATATTTTTTATTTTATTCCCTGGCCTTTTGCCTTTTGGTAGGCCGTCATTGTAAATAAGAATTTGTTGTTAACGGACTTGCCTAATAATGATTTTTTTAAACAGGACAGCCCTGTGCTCCTCTGAAGAACCATTTCATCCACTGGCACATTGAATGTTTCCTCTCCAAGCACTGTGAGTACCCCTATACATTCTTTCAATTACTATGAAGAGTCAATCACATAGACAAACACAATCAGATAACACATCAATGTGATTTTACTCCTTGCTTGGACTAACTCATTGTGTTTTTTTTTTGTCCTCCCAGTCAAATCCTGTCCTGTCCTTAGCGGAGGAGTTGGGCTCTTCTCCAACAACATCCATCCATGATCAACTTTTTTCTGCACTGAAGCCTCTGAACACCTCAACCCTGTCCTGCGCTGAAGTCAAGCCTCCAAACACCTACTCATGCCTCATACAATCACTGCTGCCCTTCCCAACAGTGTAAGATGCTCTCATTCCTATTCCCCATAATATTTTACTATAAATGTCTTTAATAAACATTTTCGGTTAAAATAATTGGTCTTTGATGATTTTCCAAATGCGCTTTGTTGTTCGGTCCGAGCCTATAACGTGGGTCTTCCATCCTCCTCACTCTTTCAAGTCACCAGCCTCCACTGGTTTCTATACATGGTAAGGAAAAACTCAGGGCCTGTAATCTTTCATTATATCAGCTGGGAGTTCAACCTGACCTGTCTTTATCCACCCGGTGGTTTTTCCACAGGAGGCCATCTTGATCTCGATGTCCAGCCTGAGGAAGAAAATCCCAGCCACATTTCCAGACAAGGCCAAAGGTTCGTAACAGGAAGTGGCCACTGACAAACCATCACTGAAAGGAAGTCAAAAGGACTAATAGTTCACACCTTTTATATACTTCTGGGATCAAATGAATGGACATTCTGTACCATCAGCATTTTTTATTCAAGGATAGAAGATCACAGCACAAGTGAAGAACCATAAGATGTTCTTGGTGGTACTCCTTGTCTTTTGTATCAGGTCAGCAGGTGTGTTCCGTCTATATCCACTGTTACCCTTTAGTCTTGTGTTTCTACTATCCCCTGTGTATAGGATTCCATTTTGTCCTGTGTTTCTACTATCCCCTGTGTATAGGATTCCATTTTGTCCTGTGTTTCTACTATCCCCTGTGTATAGGATTCCATTTTGTCCTGTGTTTCTACTATCCCCTGTGTATAGGATTCCATTTTGTCCTGTGTTTCTACTATCCCCTGTGTATGGGATTCCATTTTGTCCTGTGTTTCTACTATCCCCTGTGTATGGGATTCCATTTTGTCCTGTGTTTCTACTATCCCCTGTGTATGGGATTCCATTTTGTCCTGTGTTTCTACTATCCCCTGTGTATAGGATTCCATTTTGTCCTGTGTTTCTACTATCCCCTGTGTATAGGATTCCATTTTGTCCTGTGTTTCTACTATCCCCTGTGTATGGGATTCCATTTTGTCCTGTGTTTCTACTATCCCCTGTGTATGGGATTCCATTTTGTCCTGTGTTTCTACTATCCCCTGTGTATGGGATTCCATTTTGTCCCGTGTTTCTACTATCCCCTGTGTATGGGATTCCATTTTGTCCCGTGTTTCTACTATCCCCTGTGTATGGGATTCCATTTTGTCCCGTGTTTCTACTATCCCCTGTGTATGGGATTCCATTTTGTCCCGTGTTTCTACTATCCCCTGTGTATGGGATTCCATTTTGTCCCGTGTTTCTACTATCCCCTGTGTATGGGATTCCATTTTGTCCCGTGTTTCTACTATCCCCTGTGTATGGGATTCCATTTTGTCCCGTGTTTCTACTATCCCCTGTGTATGGGATTCCATTTTGTCCTGTGTTTCTACTATCCCCTGTGTATAGGATTCCATTTTGTCCCGTGTTTCTACTATCCCCTGTGTATGGGATTCCATTTTGTCCCGTGTTTCTACTATCCCCTGTGTATGGGATTCCATTTTGTCCCGTGTTTCTACTATCCCCTGTGTATAGGATTCCATTTTGTCCTGTGTTTCTACTATCCCCTGTGTATAGGATTCCATTTTGTCCTGTGTTTCTACTATCCCCTGTGTATAGGATTCCATTTTGTCCTGTGTTTCTACTATCCCCTGTGTATAGGATTCCATTTGTCCTGTGTTTCTACTATCCCCTGTGTATAGGATTCCATTTTGTCCTGTGTTTCTACTATCCCCTGTGTATAGGATTCCATTTTGTCCTGTGTTTCTACTATCCCCTGTGTATAGGATTCCATTTTGTCCTGTGTTTCTACTATCCCCTGTGTATGGGATTCCATTTTGTCCCGTGTTTCTACTATCCCCTGTGTATGGGATTCCATTTTGTCCCGTGTTTCTACTATCCCCTGTGTATGGGATTCCATTTTGTCCTGTGTTTCTACTATCCCCTGTGTATAGGATTCCATTTTGTCCTGCGTTTCTACTATCCCCTGTGTATAGGATTCCATTTTGTCCTGCGTTTCTACTATCCCCTGTGTATAGGATTCCATTTTGTCCTGTGTTTCTACTATCCCCTGTGTATAGGATTCCATTTTGTCCTGTGTTTCTACTATCCCCTGTGTATAGGATTCCATTTTGTCCTGTGTTTCTACTATCCCCTGTGTATAGGATTCCATTTGTCCTGTGTTTCTACTATCCCCTGTGTATAGGATTCCATTTTGTCCTGTGTTTCTACTATCCCCTGTGTATAGGATTCCATTTTGTCCTGTGTTTCTACTATCCCCTGTGTATAGGATTCCATGCGAATTTAAACGTCATGCATCTGTTTTGAAATGTTATTTGTTCTCAAGACATTACAGAACATTCATGAAGAATAACAAGTCAATCAGCACAATGCTAACAATAAATAACGAAATACATTCTTTTGGATCGTTCAGACTCCAACAGCTGCATGCCTCAGGATGTCACAGAGGTGAAGGGTCAAAGACGACGAGACAATGTTCGTTTGTGTCATGGTTTGACAGGATAAAATAAACTCTGCATCCAGTACAGCACAGTTGTGTGAATGCCTTAATCTCACACACCCCTACATTCAACAGGAATGTTATGATTCCATTGGTAAGCTTAACATGTTCTGATGTTGGTATTTTACTGTGTTTAGTGAAAGCCACACATGGTTTGATTGGAAAACGTAATGCAACAAAACATGTCACTTAATTTGAGCCATACTGTCTATAAGCATGCGTCTCTGAAACCAATTCCTTTAACGTCTAGGATAATACAATCTCCCCTCAGTATGAGAAAGTTGATATTATATTGTATTGTAACATTTGCTTTTGAGGACTTTTTTTAAAACAAACATTAGAAACATGTAAAAATATTTTGTGTTTGTTTATATTTACATTAAACATCAGTTGCCCTATAATTAGAAATGTGTTTTTTATTCGACCAAACTAGCTATAAAAGAAAGATTTTTATGCTAAGGTTTCCAGGACTTTTCAGTTTTTTTTCTGTGTGGAATGTAGAGTGTGGAATTTCATTGGAATTGAATGTTCTACGGTACACAGAAAAACAGTATTAACTCCTGTAAAACTTAGATTGTAAACTTTTTTTGTAGCTAGCTTTGTAAAATAAAAAACACATTTCTAATTTATATTATTTGTTACAAACCAAGCCCACAGCTTCATATGTGAAATAAATACTTAATGTATTTCCTTCAAGTCATCACAGGGCTTACAGTAATTCCCAAGAAAAATGACTACCATTCAGAGAAGGGGGCATACCTTTGTGAGAGGAACCAGTCATCTCACCATGTGGGGCGAGTGAAGCTGATATTATACTGCTTGGCCCAGTGTGCGAACACCTGTTTCTCCGTGATGAACCGATGGTGAGGCCCCTTTCGGCCCTTCTCGTTCTGCAGGTAGGTGACACACTCTTCTGAGCCCCTGGGCTTGTAGTAGTGGTAGGGCATCTTCTTGGGCTGGGGCTTTTTTCTAGGAGAAGGGGTGCTACAAATGACTGCATTGACAATGTGCTCCAAGACAATCAGCATACATAATGAGTAGCAATTACTCTATGGCTCCTTTGTAGACAAGAAAGATAGATACCCGCACACTGTCGAATGCTCCCCTCGCTGTTTTACAGTGCAACGTTTCGACCCAAAAGTCTTCGCCATGCTTCTTTCATAGAAACACAATCATAATACATCATATTACATTGTGTATATGAAAGCAATCCTGTCAATTGCAGACAATGGTTTCATAATAATCAGTATTATAGATTAACCATTTGCTCAGTGAACACATTTAGGATTTACACAATGTAATAGTTTGATTTAAGTGATTGATAAGATTGCTATTAGCGATTTAGCGTTATGTTTAGCCTTTGTTCATACTCACCCACAGTGACTGGGTGGAACCATCCCGTACACTTTAATATTGTCACACATCTCTATGGCGATCACCATGGTGAACCAGCCAGTGCTCAACCAGGACTGAGACTTCGCTCTTTGGAAGGAAACCGTAGGATAAAAAAATATATTAAGAAAGCTTCTGTTTTTCTTGATAGGGGCATTTCTATCATTAGATTCCAGGAAAATCCTCTTGTTGTGATCATCATTAAGAAATGTAATTAGAATTTTGAATTGAAATTTCATGAAACTGAATTAATTTAGCATCATCCCCATTGTTCCATCCTCATCCCCACCTTCATCCCTTTCACCCACCTGTCTCGCCCAGTCTCTTTCTGAAAGAGTGTATCAAACTTATGCATCTTGCTGGGCGTGATTGTGAAGCTGGACAGGTTACTGTAGGTCATGCTCACTCTCTGGATCAGACGGTACAGCGTTCCTTTAGCCTCTCTCCCAATCTTGGTGGGCGGTCCCCAGAATATGACCGCAGAGTTATGGTCCGTGTGGTTGAGAAACTCGGTGGGCCGCCTGACCACCCTGAACACGCTGGAGTGGGCCACCACTCTGAGAGTGGTCCGGTTGCCCACGTCACGCTCGAACCCTGTGGTGGGGGCGTCGTTCATGCGGATCACGCACTGGGTGTGGTCGATTTCCGGTCCGGCCCCGCTGCCCAGTACGTGGCTGGAGCTGGTCACCAGAGCACAGTGGTGGCAGTGCAGGGTCATATTCTGGAGAGGGAATGGATAAATGTCAGAAAATATATACAGTGTATAATTCTCTCATGCGGGTCGTTCCATTAAATGAGTCCCGTTTATCCATTTGATATTTAGACATTGTGCACCAATATTGGATTTTAAAAGCCTGCTATATTAAATGAAGTGCCCTTTAATATAGACCACAATGCGAAATGCAATACATCTGATTTTTATATGAATAATGACTTGCCAAAATGTCCCTATGTGCACTCTGATTTCTCTGGAAGATTTTAAGCCACGTAGCCCCCAAAACTCTCATTATAATATATATATATATATATTTTTGAAAGATTCAAATGAAACATTAAACGTCTAATAGTCACATCATAGTGTAGAAGCAGGTGAGCTGTTTCTACTGGTGTTGTGGTGTAAAATTAAGTGGGTCGAGCATGACACGTCAAGCCTTTCACCCATAGACAGACAGCTGCCCCTCACAAGCTTTAAGAAACCCATAGAGACAGCTGCCCCTCACAAGCTTGAAGAAACCCATAGAGACAGCTGCCCCTCACAAGCTTTAAGAAACCCATAGAGACAGCTGCCCCTCACAAGCTTTAAGAAACCCATAGAGACAGCTGCCCCTCACAAGCTTTAAGAAACCCATAGAGACAGCTGCCCCTCACAAGCTTTAAGAAACCCATAGAGACAGCTGCCCCTCACAAGCTTTAATAAACCCATAGAGACAGCTGCCCCTCACAAGCTTTAAAGAAACCCAAGAGACAGCTGCCCCTCACAAGCTTTAAGAAACCCATAGACAGCTGCCCCTCACAAGCTTTAAGAAACCAGCTGCCCCTCACAAGCTTTAAGAAACCCATAGACAGACAGTTGACAGTGCATGTCAGAGCAAAAACCAAGTAGTGAGGTTGAAGGAATTGTCACATGCTGAGCAGGATTTGTCGAAAGGCACTGGGGAAGGATACCTGGAGCATAGGAAGACAGAACACAGCTGCCCCTCACAAGTGGCCTCCATCATTCTTAAAGGAAGAAATTTAAGAACCACCAAGACTCTTCCAAGAGCTGACCACCCAGCCAATCTGTGCCAGGGGAGAAGGGCCTTGGTCAGGGAGGTGACTAAGAACTGGATGGTCACAGACAGACCTCCAGAGTTCCTCTGTGGAGATGTTTGTCCTTCTGGAAGATTCTCCCATCTCGCAGCACTCCACCAATCAGGCCTTTACAGTAGACTGGCCAGATGGAAGCCACTCCTCATTAAAAACACACATGACAGCCCTCTTGGAGTTTGCCAAAAGGCACCTAAATGACTATAAGACCATGAGAAACAAGATTCTTTGGTCTGATGAAACCAAGATTGAACTCTTCAGCCTGAATGCCAAGCAGCACATCTGGAGGAAACCTGGCACCATCCCTAAGGTGAAGCATGGTGGTGACAGTATCATACTGTGGGGATGTTTTTCAGTGGCAGGGACTGGGAGACTAGTCAGGATCAAGGGAAAGGTGAACGGTGCAAAGTACAGAGAAATTCTTGATGAAAACCTGCTCCAGAGCACTCAGGACCTCAGACTTGGGCGAAGGTTCACTTTCCAACAGGACAACAACCCTAAGCACACAGCCAAGGAGGAGTGGCTTTGGGACAAGTCTCAATGTCCTTGAGTGGCCTAGCCAGAGCCCGGACATGAACCCGATTGAAAATCTCTGGAGAGACCTGAAAATAGCTGTGCAGTGATGATCCCCATCCAACCTGACAGAGCTTGAGTGTATCTGCAGAGAATGGCAGGAACTCCCAAATACAGGTGACAAGCTTGTAGCACCATACCCAAGAAGCCTTGAGGTTGTAATCGCTGCCAAAGGTGCTTCAACAAAGTACTGAGTAAAGGGTCTGAACACTTAAGTAAATGAGATATTTCCGTTTTTTTTGTAGGGTACTGTGTCGATTGATGAGAAAACAAATTGTAATACGTTTTAGAATAGGGCTGTAACGTAACATTTTGAAAAAGTTAAAGGGTCTGAATACTTTCCGAATGCACTGTAGGTGGGAATTTCAGTACTTCAGCATAGCGTTCTCTCATGGTTCTATTTAAAGTCATGTTGAGAAAGTTCCATAAAAACATTGGTAACATTCAAAGAACATTCTAAGAATGTTATTTAACCTTTCTAGCGCAACATTCCACTGAAAAGGCAGCGCGTGAAATTCAATTTGTTTTGTTTTGAAATATGTCACTTCACACATTAACAAGTCCAATACAACAAATGAAAGAAACATCTTGTTAATCTACCCATCGTGTCAGATTTAAAAAATGCTGTACAGCTAAAGCACAACATATGATTATGTTAGGTCATAGCCAAGTCGAAAACAGCCATTTTTCCAGCCAAAGATAAGTCACAAAAAGCAGAAATAGATAAAACTAATCACTAACCTTTGATGATCTTCAGATGACACGCATGTTACACAATACATGTATGTTTTGTTCGATAATGTGCATAGTTATATCCAAAAATCTGAGTTTACATTGGCGCCTTACGTGCAGTAATGTTTTGATTCCAAAACATCCAGTGATTTTGCAGAAATACTCATAATAAACATTGATAAAAGATACAAGTGTTATTCAGAATTAAAGCTAGACTTCTTAATGCAACCGCTGTGTCAGATTTGTTAAACTTGATGGAAAAAGCATAATCTGAGAACGGTGCTCAGAACCCAAAACAGCCAAAGGAATATACGCCATTTTGGAATAAACAAACTTAAAAACAACACCATAAATATTCACTTACCTTTGATGATCTTCATCAGAAGGCACTCCCAGGAATCCAAATAGCCACTTGTTGTTAGCGTGTTCAGCCCAGTAATCAATCTTCATGAGGCGCAGGCACTTCATACAGACAAAAACTCAAACTTCCGTTACAGTCCTTTAGAAACATGTCAAACGATGTATGGAATCAATCTTTAGGATGTTTAACATAAAACAGCAATAATGTTCCAACCGGAGAATTCCTTTGTCTTCAGAAAAGCACTGGAACGAGAAGTAACCCTGTCGGGAGCGCGCGTCATGAGACCAAGGCACTCTGCTAGACCACTGACTCAGAGGTCTCATGAGCCCCTCCTTTATAGTAGAAACCTCAAACCAGTTTCTAAAGACGGTTGACATCTAGTGGAAGCCCTAGAAAGTGTAACCTCATCCATATCTCAATGTGTATTTGGTAGGCCAAGCTTTGAAAAACTACAAACCTCAGGATGTCCCACTTCCTGGTTGGGTTTTTCTCAGGTTTTCGCCTGCCATACGAGTTCTGTTATACTCACAGACATCATTCAAACAGTTTTAGAAACTTCAGAGTGTTTTCTATCCAATACTAATAATAATATGCATGTATTAGCATCTGGGACAGAGTAGGAGTTAGTTCACTCTGGGCACACTCTTCATCCAAAAGTGGAAATGCTGCCCCCTATCCCAAAAAGGTCAAAATCCTACATTCCATTCTCAGCTTCAACAAAACTCTCATTCTATCTTGTTAAGTGTGTTCATGTGTGTTGGCCACGCCCACTAAATTCACCCACACCTGATACTAATGAGTGCTTTTTTCCCCTTTGAAATGGAGTCTGTTTGAATAGACAAAAATTAACAGCTTTGTTTGAGTTAAATAAAGATGGCATGCTAGCTCCATCCTGGTGGCTCAGTTGACTAATTCCATGGATAGAGAACACAAAAAAAAGTGTTTACATGATTAATGCCAAAGCAAATGAATTTCCATGTGTCCTATCTGTGCTATTAACAGTCCTATTGAAACAGTATAGCAGTATTATTAACAGTCCTATTGAAACATGTTCTCAGAACATTAATTACCTTCAAAACAACCTGTAATTTCCATTCTCAAACGTTAATGAGACCTCCCTGCAACCTAAAAATGTACATTCCCAGAACAGCTGAAATTTACCTTGCGTTCTCAGAACGTATAAAAAAATGTTTTACCGGTCAGGAAACGTATGGCTTCGTTCCCAGAACCAACAGGAAACCAAAAACATTCCCACAACTTCCAAGGAACCAAATGTGCTAGCTGGGAAGCTTCCATTCCCTTGTCACAAGGGGATTTTGCGGCTGATTTTAAGTCAACCCTGCTACTTTATTTGGCACATTATAGGCACTCTTCTTTTATTGCATCTCTCGAGATGGGAAAACATTTGGATTATTAAGTTGAACATGTGCGTTGAGTTGAACCACCAAGTTACACGACACAGAAGGGACTCATTTAATGAAAGACCCATGCACAAATATGAACATACACTGCACACATGTACTGTAAACAAGCACACCACAATTCTACACAGCTATATGAACACAGTTGTATGGACTGTGCAACAGCTTTCCACTAGGGACAGTTAAGTTTTACTTCATTTTGGACTTGGGATGTTCCTAAAAATAAATGCATGTTTTGTTTTTGGGCTGTGCATGATTGCATCTATGAATCAATCACGCAGTACATAGCTACATTTAACCAGTGTTTAAAAAAAAAAAAAATGTATTCACCGATACAACTTGATGCCGCAAGTGTGAGCGGGAACAGGGTTCAAATTACACCTAGACTACTGGAGGTGCCCTAAAAATAGCTGACTTGACCCAGATTATTTGAACCCTTTGGGGGAAGCAAATAGTAATGTTTTTAGGCTTGTGGGTGAGAGTACATTTATATGTTATACTGATTGTTACAAGGGGGCCCTGCATATTCATATGATTATTACCACCATATTATTATGGTGGGTAAGCTTACTGTAGGGGAGAGTGGGGTAAGTTGACCTAAAGGGATACATTGAGCCACTCGTTAGTGGATAAAAGTAATAATTTGACCAAATATTTAGGAAGAGGTCATCATTCCATAGAGTCTGTGAAGGACAACATGGAAAAAGTGATAAGCAAGTTATGTCCCAAAAATTTGATAGAGGTTTTATGATGCTTGTATAAAAACTATAGTAGATCATTTTTAAGATTGTTCTGTACATCTGTTGGGGTCTCTATAAGCTTCAATATGAGGTGCTAAACCTAGCATGAAAATGCATCCTTGTAGTGGTGTAAAGTACTTAAGTAGAAATACTTTAGTCATTATTGATATTTTACAACTTTTTACATCACTACATTCCTAAAGATAATAATGTACTTTTTACTCCTTATATTTTCCTAGACACCCAAAAGTGCTCGTTACATTTTGAATGCTTAGGAAAATGGTCAAAAACACACACATCGAGAGAACATTCATGGTTCATGAACATTCACTAAACACAAATTCTTGATTTGTAAATTGTCTGAGCATTGGACTGTGCCTCTGGTTATCAATAAATACATAAAACATTGTGGTATAAGCAATTTTAAATTTATACTTTTACACTTATCCTTAAGATATTTTAGCGATTACATTTACTTTTGATACTTATGTATATTTAAAAACAAATACTTTTAGACTTTTACTCAAGTAGTATTTTACTGGGTGACTTTCAAATTAGTCATTTTCTATTAAGGTAGCTTTACTTTTACTCAAGTATGACTTGTAACTGTGTGGGCTAATATAGTAAATGTTTGCCATAGGGTAAGTTGAGCCAATGGCCATAGGGTAAGTTGAGCCAATGGCCATAGGGTAAGTTGAGCCAATGGCCATAGGGTAAGTTGAGCCAATGGCCATAGGGTAAGTTGAGCCAATGGCCATAGGGTAAGTTGAGCCAATGGCCATAGGGTAAGGCCAATGGCCATAGGGTAAGTTGAGCCAATGGCCATAGGGTAAGTTGAGCCAATGGCCATAGGGTAATGGCCATAGGGTTGAGCCAATGGCCATAGGGTAAGTTGAGCCAATGGCCATAGGGTGAGCCAATGGCCATAGGGTAAGTTGAGCCAATGGCCATAGGGTAAGTTGAGCCAATGGCCATAGGGTAAGTTGAGCCAATGGCCATAGGGTAAGTTGAGCCAATGGCCATAGGGTAAGTTGAGCCAATGGCCATAGGGTAAGTTGAGCCAATGGCCATAGGGTAAGTTGAGCCAAGTACAAAGTGTTTGTAACGTAGTAAGCCAGTGTTAAAATATGCTTCAAACTATTAAAAAGACAGTGGTTTGGATTGTGTTAAATTGTTTGGGAAATAAAGACATACATGGATTTAAAAAGGTAGTGGTAATACTCAATTCAGTACTGACACTTCTAGGCGGCTGAACTTACCCTGTTCCACAGCTCAACTTACCTGTAATGTTTACATTAATTCTTGAGGGATACACAACATCCTGAAATATGTAGATATCTTTGTTAGAAACCTATAAACTATATTTCTCTAGACGGTTCAATTTGCCCCGCTCTCCACTACCGGTTTGTAGTGTACTGCATGTTCTGATTAAACACTTGTTCTGCCCTATGTACAATATGTTGAAAAATATATATATATTTTTGGTTGAGCTCCCATGTGTTTTATATTAGGGTGTCCTTCTTGACCAGGTCTCCAAGATTAAATAGACGTTCCATAGAATTTCTCTGTAATTCCAACCCTGAGTGCGAGTTACCTTGTTTCCATAGACAGCAACATAGCCCTCCTTCCCTGCCCATTTCTTGAGGTTGGTGACCTTGATGGCATGATGAGGCGTGGACGCCCTGAAGGGACTGTACAAGGGGCTGATGTCATTGCCACTGTTGGAGCTATAGAGGATGAGGAGGGTCATAAGGAGGAAGATGGCTCCGAAGATCACCATCTTCTGGCTCTGCTGCCCTTGCTGGAAAAGATGGGGGGTACATGTAAATGATATACATCAATAGTTATTGCGGTGTTTGTTACTCTTTAGTGACAGACTGTTACAGGAAGGTAACAAATCGATTAACTGGCCAGCGTGTACACTGTATTCGATTCTGGGTGCCGAGATCAATGATAGTGCTTTGTTGTCGATCTGACTTTGAGTAAAAAAGTAAATAAAATTGAAAGCTGCTCAAATCCCATTTGCAGGGCAAACTGGTGACTTACAGTGCATTCAAACTCCTTCACTTTTTCCACATTTTGTTATGTTACAGCCTTATTCTAAAATTGATTAAATTGTTATATAAAAAAATCTATAATATATTTTAACTGAAATATTACATTTACATAAGTATTCAGACCCTTTACTCAGTACTTTGTCAAAGCACCTTCACCAGCAATTACAACCTTGAGTCTTCTTGGGTATGACACTACAAGCTTGGCACACCTGTATTTGAGGAGTTTGTCCCATTCGTCACTGCAAATCCTCTCAAGCGCTGTCAGGTTGGATGGGGTGTGTCACTGTACTGCTATTTTCAGGTCTCTCCAGAGATGTCCAGGCTCTGTCTGGGCCACTCAAGGATATTCAGAGACTTGTCCCGAAGCCAGTCCTGCATCGTCTTGGATGTGTGCCTAGGGTCGTTGTCGTGTTGGAATGTGAAGCGTCAGCCCAGTCTGAAGTCCTGAGCGCTCTGGAGCAGGTTTTCATCAAGGAATTCTCTGTACTTTGCTCCATCCATCTTTCCCTTGATACTGACTAGTCTCCCAGTCCCTGCCGCTGAAAAACATCCCCACAGCATGACGCTGCCACCACCATATTTCACCGTGGGGATGGTGCCAGGTTTCCTCCAGATGTGATGCTTGGTTTCATCAGACCAGAGAATCTTGTTTCTCATGGTTGGAGAGTCCTTTAGGTACCTTTTGGCAATCTCAAAGAGGGCTGTCATGTGCCTTTTACTTAGGCGTGCCTTCCGTCTGGCCACTACCATAAAGGCCTGATTGGTAGAGTGCTGCAGAGACAGTTGTCCTTCTGGAAGGTTCTCACATCTCCACATAGGTACTCTGTAGCACTGTCAGAGTGACCATCGCGTTTTTGGTCACCTCCCTGACCAAGGCCTTTCTCCCCGATTGCTCAGTTTGGCCGGGTGCCCAGCTCTTGGAAGAGTCTTGGTGATTCCACACTTCTTCCATTTAAGTATAATGGAGGCTACGGTGTTCTTGGGGACTTCCAATGCTGCAGAATCTTCTTGGTACCCTTCCCCAGATCTGTGCCTCGACCCAATCCTGTCTCGGAGCTCTACGGACAATTCCTTTCACCCCATGGCTTGGTTTTCACTCCGATATGCACGGTCGACTGACAGGTGTGTGCCTTTCCAAATCATGTCCAATCAATTGAATTTACCACAGGTGGACTTCAATCAAGTTGTAAAAACATCTCAAGGATGATCAACTGAAACAGGATGTACCAGAGCTCAATTTCAAGTCTCATAGCAAAGTGTCTGAATACTTATGGAAATGTAATGTTATATTTTTATACATTTGTAAAAATGTAATTTAAACAGTTAATTGAATGTAGAAATAAGCATCTCAGGTACCTTGTAGTTATCTTTATGAACAGTAACTGAGGGTGTATCAATACTCAGAATGAACTTACCTTGTCAACTAGCCTCAGCCCCATGCTTCTAGATCAGGCTGAGTGACATCACATGTTCTGGGCTGTTCTGCTCACCCCCCCTGTCAGTGATGTTCTGGGCTGTTCTGGTCACCACCCCTGTCAAGAGTCAGATGATCCACAGTCAATACACACTATTTCATAGGGTACAAATCTTTCATAGGCTGCTATGTGCATGTGCTTATATTGTCAATACCATGTCACTAATCCTGTTGTTGGTCACAATTGTCATGGGAAATAATACAAAAGCCATATATTGTGCTGTAGAATAATCTAGTGTTTATTGCATTGCAAAAAAAAAGGAAAATAAAAAAACAGTGGTTGCCAAATTCTTGAGAAGTGTGCAATTCCGAATGATAACATAAATCAGCCTAGGCCCCATCTGTTTTACAGAACAGGTGCAGTGGTTTATCAAAACAAACACCCCTGGTTTAAATAGAAAGGGATATTTGTTGCGCCCACATTTCATTTTAGCGCACTGAAATCTGTTTGGACAAAACTGTTAATCCGAGCCTATCGAAACATATTAAACATTACAATCCAATAGAATAAAGCCATCACTATCGGAGACATGACAATTTTCCTAAACCAGTTGCCTCACCGCTCACGCAGCCAGATAGACGATTGGTGTTGACACCATAAATAGCTTTATTTTAAACCATAATAGCGGAAAATGGCGGTCATTCAATAATACCAGTGGACTAATGACAAAATGCAATGAAAACGAGGGTTGCTTACCAACTCAGAGTTTCATCCATATGAGATCCGTCCGTGCAGCATTGACGTTTGATCTGTCAGCGCTTGCACCATCTTCCTGCACAATTGTAGGAGGGGACTGGCTCCCCAGCTAGCACATATTGTCAATTGGAAGTTGTTGGAACGTTCGTTTTTGGTTTCCCATTGGTTCTGGGAAAGAAGTCATACGTTTTCTGACCGGTAAACAGAACGTTTTTAAACATTCTGAGAACGGAAGTGAAAATTCCCACTTGTTCTTGGAACTTAATTTTTAGGTGCAGGGAGATTCTGAGAACGTTTTACTATGGTTCCCTGAAAGTTTTCCTGGGAGGTTTTATTAATGTCTGAGAATGGAAATTATAGGTTATTGGAGGTAATTAAATAACATTATGAGATCATTCTCTAAATGTTGTGAATGTTTTGAACATTTTGAACTAAATTTAAAGGATATATGGAGGTTTTTTAATAACCTCATTAAAACTTTCATATCATTTTTCAGTAAGACTTTTAATAACACTGCTAGCTTAGTTTAGGTTAACTGCTTTGAACTCCAAGCACAAATTAATTCGGTTAGGCATTAATCATGCAAACACATTGCTTATTGTGGCATGGCATCAGTGAGATTTAAATCAATGCTCTTATGTTCTCTATCCATAGAATTAGTCCACTGTGCCGCCAGCATGGAAGTAGCATGACATGTTTTTTAAAACTCATACAAAAGGTGTTAATTTAAGTCTATTCAACCAGACCACATTTCACAAGGAAACAAGCACTCATTAAAGATCAGGGGTGGCCAATTAGTGGGCGTGGCCAATTAGTGGGCGCGGCCAACACACCCAAACACACTTAAGAGTTTTGTTGACGCTGAGAATGTAATTTTAAAAGTATTCACAACCATTGACATTTGTTCACATTTTGTTGTGTTACAGCCTGAATTTAAAATGGATTCAATTGAGATCGTGTCACTGGCCTACAGAGAGACTAAATAGAACCATGACAAAACCTGCAGAAAATGTCATGCTGAAAGACTGAAATTCCCACAGAAGAACATCGTTTGCTAATGTTCACTTACCTATTTGAGAACATTCCCATTGTCAGACCAGTTGGAAAACAATCCTAGAAGGAAAGAAATACTAATAAAATAACATTCCTTAAAATGTGCTGAGAATGGTCCGAAGCTAATCAAGTATCCATTTCTAGAAAGTTGTATGCAAAATAACCATAGGACAACCATGCTCTCAACAAGCTCTGAAACATGTGGTTCACAGAATGTTATGTGCTAGCTGGGTTGCGTCATCAACATTTCATCACTGCAGTGGAAATGCCAGGGATTTCTTGTCCAATAGCTGGTGGGTTTTATTATTGCATATAATTTACAGCACTGTCAGCTCATACAATAAATACAGTATATTATGTATGGCCTAAGAATATGATAATCATGATGACTGAGCAATTTCTGGGTTGTACGTTTGGCAAACAATTAGATATGAATGAATAATGGGCCATTTTGTATTTATGTAACAATTTCTCGATTATTAAGATTTTTAAAAATAATTTATAAAGACACAGAAGCTAGTATTTGAGGATAAATTGCAAACATTGAGCACCATCTCAACACTAGGTGGTCTCTCATTAAACCATATCAATATGTGTTAAGATCACCGGTGCGGCAGGGGAGCCTAGTGGTTAGAGCATTCGACTTGTAACCAGAAGGTGGCAAGTTCAAACCCCCGAGCTGAAAAGGTACAAATCTGTCGTTCTGCCCCTTAACAGGCAGTTAACCCACTGTTCCCAGGCCGTCATTGAAAATAAGAATTTGTTCTTAACTGACTTGCCTGGTTAAATAAAGGTAAAATAAAACCAGCACAGCTGATCTCAATTTCTGCCACTATATACCACTCCCTAAAGAGATAATCAACTGTGGCAATTTAAGCTACTCTACACATTATATTGATGTAAAGCTTGTGTTGGTATACTTACTTTAATCCATGAGTACAACTTGTCATATCTTATCAAAAGAGGAAAATAAAGTATTCCTAAACGGTCTACTTCTAACATAGGTAATTTAATCAAGCCAATAATGATTATATTAATCAATCTGTTTTCATTCAGTTAGTCTAATCAATTTATGACAAATTATATTCTAATGTGGCCCAAACATAGAGGTCTATAATATACTGTATTGTACTTTACTGTATAGTAAACTCAAGGAGTACAGTTTAATACAGGAAAGTAGAGTACCGCTCAGTACTCTGAACTATACCCTTCTCAGATTTACTGTACTCGAGTTCCTTACATTTCACTGGGTCTGTAGTTTTACATTAAATAGTTTCCATTAATTACCAGCCTCGCTATTTTCAATGTCCCTGCTGGATCGATTTTTCATTGGGGCCTGGAGTAGATAACCTGGACGCAGCTGTCTGGTATCTAACTCATTTGACACAGTAACAGCGGGAGATCAACTGATCTGCTGGTTTATTCTTGTTGGTTTTTGGTTGCAGTTTGATTTAACACGCAGTGGCATGTGTTCTCCCTTTAGTACTGTTAAGAGATCCAGCTCTAACCTAGAGCTGTGTGTTATGTTCTGCCTGTTGGTTGCAATTGACCCTGAGAGTGTACAGAATATATTTATTTTTAAATTGAACCTTTATTCAACTAGGCAAGTCGGTTAAGAACAAATTCATATTGACAATTATGGCCTACCGGGGAGCAGTGTTCCACTGGCAGAACGACAGATTTTTTTTACCTTTACCTTGTCAGCTCGGGGACTCAATCCAGCAACCTTTCGGTTACTGGCCCAATGCTCAAGCCACTATGCTACCTGCCGCCCCACATTTTTCCCCCATTTTCAGGGTTGGGAAAACCAGATAATAGTTCTGATAATACTACTGAATATGCAATAGGCCTACTGTAAACATTTATAATACATCTATTTGGAATCCACCACCATAACATAATGTCATTTAAAAAAGGCAGTTAAAGAGCATTTTCATATTTAATAAAAGAGAGGAATGTCTAACAGCTCCAAATGACCCAGTTAGAACAAAAAACGGTCTGATGTTAATATCGTCAGAACATCAGGCACTGTCAGACCTTGTATTAAGGTTACATTACACCAATAACACGCGTTGTGAGCATGTATGAAGCACACTTTTTGGGGATGAGTGACTACTCTCTCATAGCATTTCAAGCCATTCCATTGGACATCAATCCAGGCTTGCAAAAACAAAATCAACAAAAGAGTTTATTTGCTATCAGATAGTCACTTTCACTGATAATAACGTGCTGGTCATATACTACGTTTCAGTGACACTAAATGATTCATGATTCTTGTAACTTTTGAACCACGGACATAATAAATATATTGTAGTTAAGACAAATACATCTCTGATAGGAAAGCCAAACAGAGGTTCAGTACATTGAAATACAGCAGTGGACAGGAGAAAACATAATACATTGCTGAACATTGAGTCATAAAATCTTTAAGTTACAAAACATTGGATCTTAAGAGTGCAGAAATTAAAATGCATAATGACGACAAAGGCATCAAGTTTGTTGAAATATTAACAATCAAATTCGATTTGGCGTCACTGGACTTACCAATAGTAGTTTCAATGTAATAGTGATTAAAATACTGTAGCCTAATTTAGCCATTGGCTAAAGGCCTAAGATTAGAAATATGAGGACTGACACTTGTAAAAAGTAGACAATTTTCTTGACTATTGAATACAATATTTTATACAACAGGTGGGCCTAATCCTGATTGTTTAAAAATCGCATTCCAGCCAGTGTCTATTCCACAAGTTACCACAGGCTAAATCTATGATAAAATGCCTATTTACTCTGTTCCATCTGACTGCGCAATCCACTGTCTCATCAGCCCAGCCAGGCAATTTATTAACTTTATCTCCACTATAAAAAGCATCTAGACATTATCTCACATTTCTTTAAGACTAGCATTTCGTTTTCAACAGCGGAGATACCTTACCCTTACCTCTCTGACTTTCTCTCCTACCAGCCTTCATGCGGTCTCAGCTCTACCACAGTTGGCCACCTTGTCATCCCCAGGTCCAACCCCCTAGAGTTTCAGTGACACTGCCTTCTCCAGGGTTGCCCCTAGGCTCTGGAACTCCCTCCAGCCATCCGTGACTCTGAGTCCATCATCATCTTTCAGTCCTGCCTAAAAACATGGCCTACCCTTACCTCCCCCTCCACCACTCACACACCTCTTCAATTTCACACAACACCTGCTCGCTCACTCACCTGCTCTCACATCACACCCTTTCCTTGAGCCCTTACCTCTATTTAGCCCCGTTTATACCTGGTTTTAACATTTTTTATATGCCTTGATCTTGTCCACAGTCTGATTGTGCCCACATTTTCAGACGGGTGTTAAACGATTAAAATAATCATTGTGATCAGATCTTCCTGACCACGTCTGGAGTTTACAGTGAAACCCTTTTAAATCCTCCTGCCTTCTAAAACCATTGACAGGAGGCATCATTGACTTATGGAATATATATATATATGTGTCTTTAAATAAATAAGTCTGTGGGAACAGTAAATCTATTCACAATGCGGACACAGTGGACGGATAAGACCATGTGTAGACGCATTTCTACAAATGTGGGCATAATCAGA
This sequence comes from Oncorhynchus keta, assembly GCF_023373465.1. Taxonomy (NCBI): domain Eukaryota; kingdom Metazoa; phylum Chordata; class Actinopteri; order Salmoniformes; family Salmonidae; genus Oncorhynchus; species Oncorhynchus keta. Next base: position 41,697,590 of record NC_068426.1, read on the forward strand.
ATGTGGACAAGACCAGGACAAAGGACACCTGTTCACGCCAAAGAATTTAGTTGATTGTTTTTCTTCCTTTTGTTTAGTTAGATCGTTTGTTAGGTTCTACAATTGTAAAGCTATGCATGTTTCATGTATAATTATTAATGTTTGTTCAGACATCAACACATTCTTTTCACATATCCTGTGTAGAAGTTTATTTATAAACTGGGTGGTTTCAGCCCTGAATGCAGATCGTCTGAAAACCTTGGTATATCAGACCCTATACCACGGGTATGACAGAACATTTATTTTTACTGCTAAGGCACCTCTGGGGTTTGTGACGTATGGCCAATATACCACGGCAAAGGGCTGCATCTAGGCGCATTGTGTCATGCATAAGAACTGCCCTTAGCCATGGTATATTGATCATATACAAAACCTCCTCGGGTATATAGTATAGTTCTAACCAGAACCAAAAAGGGTTCTCTCATGGTGACAGTCAAAGAACCATTTCTAAGAGTGTAGTCTAAGGCTAGGCATAGATGTAAAATGAACAATGCAAATGTTTGGCCCACTAACTTTATTCATGTTCTGGTGGGTGTTGATTAAATAAATACAAGGATTTATTGTTTCAGTGTCCAGTGCATCAGGGGCAAATGATTGTCCCTATTCTCAAGATTCTTGCCAATAGAACTTCAAAGGAGGTCAATTTGCAGTACATTGAAATTCCTGTGACTGCATTTACAGGCTAATCCTAGTACAACACCAATTGTAGTTAACTTGCAAGTGCATAGGCCTTGTAGTTAAAGTGGTAATATGTAACTTTTTGGGTGGTTACAGATCATCATTTTACTTGAAAGCAAGAATAAGAAGCAGTAGATCTGTTCTACAGTGTGCATTATTTCTATGCGTCCCGTTCTTGAGTCTTTCACTTTGGTTTTGTACAACAGCTTCAAACAACTGATATTAGCTACCATGAAATGGCGGAGCAATTTCTGCATAGTGCAGCTTTAAAATAAAGCCAACATCTCATTTGTTGCATAATAAATGGGCAGGAGCAGAAAGTGAGGTGGAAGCCATGCTCTGGATGGGATGTTTACTTCATCTAATCTCCTAGAATGAATTGAACTGTACAACCAACACCATATGTATTTTGACAGTGAAGCCAAAATGTACAATTTGACTCTAAACTCCAGAGTTTTGGATTTGAGATCAAATGTTTCATATGAGGTGATAGTAGAGGTCACCTTTTCACAATTTAGAAATGAACTCACTTTATGTATAGTTCCAATTTGAAGAAGCCATAATTATTTGGACAAATTCACTTAAAGTGTATTAAAGTCATAGTACATGAAACCTTTTGTTTAAAATACAAAATTTCACATTTTAGCTTCACTCTCCAAATCCATATGGTTTTGGCCCTACCTTGGTATTGGACATTACCGTGCCTTGCAAAAGTAGTCATACCCCTTGGAAACACCTTTGACTTTGATTACAGCTGTGAGTCTTCTTGGGTAAGTATTGTAGAGCTTAACACGATCACGGTAGATTTCCTCCTCTTCGTCTAAAGAGGAGGTGTAGCAGGTATCGGACCAAAACGCAGCGCGGTATGTGTTCATGATATTTTAATTAAAGAAAGCACTGAACACAAAACGAAAACTGATCGTGAAGCTATAAGAACTGTGCTGGCACAAGCAACTAACATAGACAATCACTCACAATGACAAAACAGGCTACCTAAATATGGTTCCCAATCAGAGACAACGACTAACACCTGCCTCTGATTGAGAACCATATTAGGCCAATCACAGAAACAGACAAACTAGACATCCAACATAGAATGCCCACTCAGATCACACCCTGACCAAACAAAACATAGAAACATACAAAGCAAACTATGGTCTGGGTGTGACAAACACCAGGATTGTGCAATATTAGCCATTGTTATTTTCATTATTCCTCCAGCTCTATCAATATGTTGGGGATAATGTCTAGACAATTTAAAAGTCTTGCAATAGATTTCCAATCAAATTTAAGTCCAAACAATACATGGCAACTCAGTAACATTCACTGTCTCCTTTGTAAGCAACTCCAGTGTAGATTTGTCATTGTGCTGAAGGTTATTGTTCTGCTGAAAGGTGAATTCCTCTTCCAGTGTCTGGTGGAAAGCAGACTGAACCAGGTTTTCCTTTAGTAATTTGCCTTTACTTAGCTCCATCCCGTTTCTTTTCATCCTGAAAAACTCCACCGTTTTTAACGATGTCAAGCATACCCATACCATGATGCAGACACCACCATGCTTGACAATAAGGAGGCAGTTACTCAGTGATTTGTTGTGTTGGATTTGCCCTAAACATAAGGCTTTGCATTTGGGCCAAAAAGTATATTCCGTTGCAGTTTTTTTCAGTATTAACTTTAGTTCCTTGTTGCATACAAAAAATGTATGTTTCGGGCGGCAGGTAGCCTAGTGGTTAGAGTGTTGGACCAGTAACCGAGAGGTTGCTAGGTTGAATCCCCAAGCTAACAAGGTAAAAACATGTTGTTCTGCCCCTGAACAAGGCAGTTAAAACCTCTTCAGGATCGGACCCGTTTTTTTAAAATTTTGGCTTAAAATGACATACCCAAATCTAACTGCCTGTAACTCATGGCCTGAAGCAAGGATATGCATATTCTTGGTACCATTTGAAAGGAAACACTTTGAGGTTTGTGGAAATGTTAAAGGAATGTAGGAAAATATAACACATTAGATCTGGAAAAAGATAATACAAAGAAAAAAACAACCGTTTTTCTGTATTTTTTTTATACCATCATCTTTGAAATACGAGAGAAAGGCCATTGTGTATTATTCCAGCCCAGCTGCAATTTAGCTTTTGGCTACTAGATGGCAGCAGTGTATGTGCAATGTTTTAGACTGATCCAATGAACCATTGCGTTTCTGTTCCAAATTTTGTATCAAGACTGCCCAAATGTGCCTCATTGGCTTATTAATAACTTTTTATGTTCAAAACTGTGCATTCTCCTCAAACAATAGCATGGTATTATTTCACTGTAATAGCTACGGTAAACTGGAAAGTGCAGTTAGATTAAGAAGAATTTAAGCTTTCTGCCAATATCAGATATGTCTATGTCCTGGGAAATGTTCTTGTTACTTACAACCTCATACTAATCACATTAGCCTACGTTAGCTCAACGTCCCGCAGGGGACCCACCGATCCCATCTACCAATCACTACCCTTCTTTATGAGGCTTTCAAAAAGCTCCCTGATCTTTGTAGTTGAATCTGTGCTTGAAATTCAATACATGACTGAGGGACCGAGGTATGGGTAGTTATTAAAAATGATGTCAACCCCTATTAAATCCATATAACATAATCTGTGATTTGTTAAGCCAAATTTAACTTGTTAACTCATTTAGATATGCCTTTATAAAAATAAATCACACATTTATTCCACTTTGACGTTAGAGTACACCATTTTGAGTTGATTGTTTGACAAAAAAAAAAATCTAAATTAAATCAATTTCAAGCCAAAGTAACACAATAAAATGTGAAGAAATCCAAGGGGTATGAATACTTTTGCAAGGTACTTTATGTATAGTAGTTGAAATATTATATTTGAGGAGGCGCTTGACCAACGTGAGATGAGGTGCAACCAAAAATCATACAACCCTTTGAAAGGAATATAGGTGCAACCCTTGCTCATGATTACACATTGAATTATTTATTTTCTGCTTAAAAACACGACATTACTTTTGATGTTTTCTTTGTCTTACAGTGGCAAGAAATGGGACGGTGACTGGATCAAGGCCGAGGACCAGGTTTCTCCAGTTTAACCTCTACTTTATGCACAGATGTATTCCTCACTCTCCCTTCACATGTATCCCTGTCAATCATAAATTATTTACCATTGAAGCATTCATGGAACATCAGCATGCCGACCATGAGAATATGCATTTAGATATTCTTGAGCTACAAAAGTATTGCAACAGTGACACATTTTTTGTTATTTTGGATCTGTACTCCGGAACGTTGTCTTTGAAATTATACAATGACTATGAGGTTAAAGGTCAGACTGTCAGCTTTAATGAGGGTATAAAACAATGACTATGAGGTTAAAGGTCAGACTGTCAGCTTTAATGAGGGTATAAAACAATGACTATGAGGTTGAGGTACAGACTATCAGCTTTAATGAGGGTATAAAACAATGACTATGAGGTTGAGGTACAGACTATCAGCTTTAATGAGGGTATAAAACAATGACTATGAGGTTGACGTACCAACTATCAGCTTTAATGAGGGTATAAAACAATGACTATGAGGTTAAAGGTCAGACTATCAGCTTTAATGAGGGTATAAAACAATGACTATGAGGTTGACGTACAGACTATCAGCTTTAATGAGGGTATAAAACAATGACTATGAGGTTAAAGGTCAGACTATCAGCTTTAATGAGGTTATAAAACAATGACTATGAGGTTGAGGTACAGACTATCAGCTTTAATGAGGGTATAAAACAATGACTATGAGGTTAAAGGTCAGACTATCAGCTTTAATGAGGGTATAAAACAATGACTATGAGGTTGACGTACAGACTATCAGCTTTAATGAGGGTATAAAACAATGACTATGAGGTTAAAGGTCAGACTATCAGCTTTAATGAGGGTATAAAACAATGACTATGAGGTTGACGTACAGACTATCAGCTTTAATGAGGGT